>NW_018128235.1:928699-932029 GCF_001952655.1 Monopterus albus | reverse complement strand
GAGTGAGAGTGAGAGTATTTTGGCAAGGTTCATGGCGAGTACCACCAATAAGCGACGTTCTAAAGTTTGGGATCATTTTGATCTCATTCCACCCAATAAGGTATAATGCAGTTTATGGCATACATTTTATGTATGTCTGCTTCTGTGAATAATCATTCCAAATCAACCATACAAGTCCCCAAATGACAAACCATTATCTTTAAAGGTTTTCCTTAAACACTTCACACACAAAAAAGATACAATGTTTCTGAATTCAAACACCATGATCATTTGCAAAGTAGGAAGGATCTCTAATCCTGTTAGGGGCTTTTAGTACAGTATTTAAATAAAGCTCAAAGCTTGAAATTAACCCTTAACCAACATTTAACCCTTAATATAATTTGCATTGATTGTTTGGGTTAATCTGGAATGTGTTTTACAGTATGGGGGAGAGCATCTGCATATTTTATTGTAATGACAATATAATCATTTTTTGGTATGAATGAACAAAACACTTGAATGACCACACAGACTTTTCTGAACTTTTATTGCTGTCATGGGATTGAAACAGTGCCAGTGCTTCAGTCGTGCTCTTTAGAGGCTGCTATGGCTTCAGGTGTCTACCAGATGTCACCGTCACTGAAGTCTTGAAGCTTTGAATCGTTTTCGGCACAATTGTTAGGAAAGCCTCAGTGCTTCATGAGGCTTCACTTGCCCACCACTAAACAACACACACACACACACACAATAAACAGCATAACAAGTACAATTCTGTGCTGTAAATCTTCCAGTAATGCTGCTCTGTTTGCTGCCTGACTGCCGATAAACTATCTCATTCAGACTGAAACCCTGTAACCTCGTGTACAGCACAGCCAACATGGAGCCTGAATGTGGAACAGTTTCTGCTGCTCCTCCCCTCCTCTCCATTTACAGGAAGTTACATAAGTGTGTGTGAGTGTGTCTGTGTGTTCACATGACGTATTTATGAGCATCTCTCTGGGCTTCAACAGGCTGCGTTAAACTCACTGAGGATTAAATCAGATATCACTAAATGTAAAGGCATTACAAATCCTGTCTTTTTAATACAATTTAGCTTGTTTTTAGAGAAAGCTCAGGAAGATGGAAGCCATTTAATGTGAAAAATAGCTGCACACAGTTTTAAATCAAAACGTTAGGTTGTAGCTCGTTCTCCGTCTTCCTTACTACACTAAAGAAGTTTTGTTTGTGTTTTAACAACATTTTGCTTATGACATATTGCTGTGGGAGTTTTGAATCTGAATATTTTGTTCTGGGATTGGTCTTAATTTGCACTGAGCAAACTGCTGCTTGGCACCAAAATGAGGAGTAGAAGGCGACAAACTACCATCCAAGATTTCAATAAGTATGACTTCTTCAAGATTCCGGAGGATTCCAAGATGGCGCCGCTGTATCTGGCCTGCCGCCTGCTCCTCCTATGGTTGTCTTGTTTGATTATGTTTGGCACTCCCTCTGTGTTTTCTACACTGGTATATGATCGCCTGACTCTCTTAGAAATACGTGACTCCATGATCCGTAGTCAAAACGAGCTTTTTTCACCTGAGGATGTTAACGAAGGTGAAGCCCTTTCTATCACATGCTGAGTTAGAAAAAGCTATTCATGCTTTTATCACCTCACGACTTGGCTACCGCAATGCCCTTTATGTTGGAATTTCTCAATCTCTTCTTCGGAAGCTTCAGCTGGTTCAGAACGCTGCGGCTCGACTGTTGTTGAACACCCCCACGTACGCTCACATCACCCCTGTGCTTCACTCGCTACACTGGTTGCCAGTACAGTCTAGAGTTGACTTCAAAGTGCTACTATTTGTATTTAAGTCCTTGAATGGCCTCGCTCCTCCATACCTATCGGATTTTCTCTCTGTCTATGCTCCGCGCAGAGCTCTGCGCTCCTCAGTGCATCTGTCCCTGGTTGTCCCTCGGTCAAGATACAAAAAAAATGGGATGACCATTCTTTTGCCATGTATGGCCCCAGGCTCTGGAATTCTCTACCACCAGAGCTACGGTCCATAACTGAACTGGCCTGTTTTAAAGTAACTTTAAAAACTCATCTCTTTAGGCAGGCCTTCGGTACTTAACTTGTTTCACGGAGACATTTTTTAACCTGTTTGTTATTTATACTTCAATATGGAGTTTCCCCTCTGTTTTTAAAGTCTGTGTTTTAATTTATTTCAGGTTTTTGTTTTTTTTAGTGTTTTTAACTCTTTCTTACGAGAGTACATATGTCTTGCTGTGAAGCACTTTGTGCTCCTTTCGAGTTGTAAAGTGCTATATAAATAAAGTATTTTTTTTTTTTTTTTTTTTTTTTATTATTACCCGGGGCTGCCTTCTACAATGACTGAGAATAAATAAAATATAAGAAACTACAAACAAAGGCTCGACTAAAAGAGTCTCAGTCGACTGAGGGGTCTCTCGACTACTGATTCGACTATTAGGGGCGGCCGCAGTTACGTTATTAAGTTTTAGATTTAGAATATCTGGCTGTCTGTCCAGGTAATGCATAGGCTTGTCTTTAGATTTGCTCCAGCATTTTGACTTGCTCATATTTTCATTTCCTGCTTGTTTAGGATTCTCAAGATGTGGAGCGATGTTGCATTAGACACAACCTAGGCCAGAACTGAGGAAGCCATGTTGCCCCCAGGTTGTTACAGCAGCTGATTATCAGACCAGAGTTTCCGACCTCCTCAGTGACACCACCACCTATGAAGCACTGAAGAGGGACCCCACCAGTGGCTACAAGAAGAAGGTTATAGACTGTTTACAGAAGCTGGAAAAGGAGGGGGTTATCAACCGGCGACTATACTACAGACTATCCCCTGGTGAGGCCATCCCTTGCATTTATGGCCTACCCAATATACACAAGGAAGGAGCCCCACTCAGACCCATTGTCAGCAGCATCAACTCTGCGACTTACAACATAGCCAAGCATGTGGCCACCATCCTGGCTCCCTTGGTGGGAGACACACAGCACCACATAATAAACATCCAGGACTTCGCAAGGAAAGTCTAACAACTGCAGCTGGACCAGGATGAGACTATGGTCTCATATGATGTCGCATCCTTGTTCACTTGCATCCCACCACAGAGGCTGTCAGGGCGGTGAAGAAGAGACTGATGAAGGATGACACGCTAAACAACAGGACTAACCTCACCCTAGACCATGTATGCACTCTGCTGGAACTCTGTTTAAACACTACCTACTTCCAGTTTAGGGGGCACTTTTATAGGCAGCAACACGGCTGTGCTATGGGCTCCCCTGTGTCTCCTATAGTTGCTAACCTGTACATGGAAGAAATTGAGGAGAAAGCCCTGGCTTCC
>NW_018128235.1:926586-928088 GCF_001952655.1 Monopterus albus | reverse complement strand
GTGATGTGGTGTATGCAATTAAGTGTAGTCAGGAGTGTAACGACATGTACATTGGTGAAACTAAGCAGCTGCTTCACAAACGCATGGCCCAACACAGGAGGGCCAACTCCAGTGGACCAGAGTCAGCAGTCCACCTCCACCTGAAGGACAAAAGACATTCTTTTGAGGACAGTGAAGTCCAGATCCTCTCCAGAGAACGTTGCTGGTTTGAGAGGGGAGTTAAGGGAGTTATTTTTTGTAAAAATAGAACACCCCTCACTAAATAGGGGTGATGGACTAAGACACAACTTGTCATCCATCTACAATCCTCTTTTGAGATCTCTGCCCAAACATGCCCACCAGGACAATAGGCGTCAGTCCACAGGGGAGGATTCAAAGACAGGTAACAACTCTCACCAATACTGGGCTATAACGATGAATTGTTAGGGGACATTGTTGGCCAACAAAGGACTGAAACACTACTGAAGGAGATAAATATCTCCGGCTCAACACCAGTCAGTCAGAACTGATGAAGCCTCTTGGATTAGAGGTGAAACGTCTTTGACCTAGAAATCTAGTCCAGTTTATTTTTTTCTAAGTTTTTTCAGCTTACTATGACCTGGATGACTGAAAATCTACACAGACAACAGAAGTCAAACATCTCCAATAATAAAGTCTTTATGTAAACTTTCCTCACTGTCTCTCGAGGCTGCAGCTGCTCTCAGCTAATCACACTCAGTTTCCTCCATGTCAACAGAAAGAGGAGTCACGGCTCTGTGGAGCAGCAGCTGTCTCACTCGGTGTCAGAATGTCCTGAAGGACCCAGTCTCTACCAGCTGTGGACACTGATTCTGCAGACAATGCTTGACCTCATACTGGGACCAGTCTGGCTCATTAGGATGCTCCTCCTGTCCCCAGTGTGAAGATGGATCCAGAATCAGACCTGGACTGCTGACAGCCAGTCATACCAGCACTGTACAAAGTAGGACTGTAGATCTGTCTACTGATGTCCTCACTTCTGACAACTGGACTTGTTCAAATCAAATCAAATTTTATTTGTATAGCGCCAAATCACAACAAAAGCCATTTCAGGACACTTTACAAAGTAAGGTTTTAGACCTTACTGTTATCATTATTATTACATAGGGAAGACCCAACAAATCCCCCTTGAGCAAGCACTTGGCGACAGTGGGGAGGAAAAACTCCCTTTAACGGAAGAAACCTCCGACATACCCCGGCTCTTGGTGGGCGGCCTTCTGCCTTGACAGGTTGGGGTGAGTGGATAGAGGAGAGACAAAAGAAGAAAAGCAACAAGATACAACAAATAATGAAACACTGGTCAGGTCGATGTGGCTTGTGACTGCTTGTCAGAGACATAGAGCTCCAGGGCCAGGGCAACCTGCAAAAAGGTACAGAAAGAGAGAGAGGACACACTACGGGAGAGAGGAGACACAAAGTTAGTAATGTGTAATGGTGGCATATAGAAGCATAGGGAGAGAGAGGAGAGGGGAGGAGAGGGGAGG
>NW_018128235.1:923913-925101 GCF_001952655.1 Monopterus albus | reverse complement strand
TTTATGTGTGATTTAAAGGACATATTCTGATCAAAGATGACTCCAAGGTTCCTCGCAGTAGTACTGGATGCAAGAGCTATGTCATCTAAAGTAACTATATGATTAGATAGCAGATTTCTAAGGTTTTCAGGCCCAAGCACAATAACTTCAGTTTTGTCAGAGTTTAGAAGTAAGAAGTTACAGGTCATCCAGGCCTTTATGTCTTTAAGACATGCTTGAAGTTTGACCAGCTGATCTGATTCATTTGGCTTCATAGATAAATATAACTGAGTATCATCTGCATAGCAATGGAAATTTATGCTGTGCTTCTTGATAATACTGCCTAAAGGGAGCATGTATAAAGTGAAGAGAACTGGACCTAATACAGAGCCCTGTGGAACGCCGTGACTAACTTCAGTTTGTGTGGAACATTCATCATTAACATGAACAAACTGAAAACTTTCTGATAAATAAGATTTGAACCAACTTAGTGCAGTTTCTTTAATCCCAATAACATGTTCAAGTCTCTGCAGTAAGATGCTGTGATCAATGGTGTCAAAAGCAGCCCTGAGATCTAAGAGTATGGAGACAAGTCCTTTTTCTGAGGCTAGTAGAAGATCGTTGGTGACTTTCACTGAGATCTAAGGGAATATATGATGGACTCTAAAACCTGACTGAAAATGCTCAGACAAATCATTCCTGTGCAGGTGGTGACATAACTGCTTAGCACCGTGGCTCTCAAAGTGTGGGGCGTGCCCCACTAGTGGGGAATAAAGACATGACAGGTGGGGCGCAATGAACGGAGAAAATTGGAAATGGGTCATTAATGTAAGTAAATTAAAATAACATGGGGGCCCGGGAGAAAAAAGTGGAACCATAGTGCAACAATAATGGTTTAACGTCGGCATGTTAACTGCCGCGCAACAATATAAGGAAACGTTCACAGAGAGGGCCAATAGTGTACGTAGTAGGTATAATAACGTAATTGGATACATTTGTTACATGGACCACAAAAAAAGCAGACGATTCAGCGCAAGCAGACAAAGAAACAACATGCAGTAGTCTTATCAACCAAAAAGCCATCTGAAAAGAAAATATGATGAAGCCTATCTTGCATTTGGATTCACGGTGGGAATAGTGGGGGCAGAAGAGGGACCCATGTGTGTCTTGTGTCTTAAGCCGCTGGCAGCAGACAGCATGAGACCCAAC
>NW_018128235.1:916890-923743 GCF_001952655.1 Monopterus albus | reverse complement strand
AGGCTTTTGAGTTTTCCTGTTTGGGTGTGAGAGACTCAGGGTGAGACTTTCAAATGAGTTATAACTATGTTTAGGTCTAGGGTTGATTAATAGGCTTGAGTCAAAGATCGCTGCTACACCTCCACCACGTCCTGTGTTTCGAGGGATGTGACAGTTACTGTGACCAGGTGGAGTGGATTCATTTAGACTGACATATTCTTCCTGCTGTAACCATGTTTCAGTAAGACACAATAAGTCAATGTGATGTTCACTTATCAAATCATTCACTAACAGAGATTTAGATGAGAGAGATCTGATATTTAATAGTCCACATTTGATTGTCTTATTACTTTCCACTATAAGAGGAGTCATCTTAATTTTAATTAGGTTCTTATGAATAACTCCTCTGGAGTTGATTCTTGACTTATATAATTTAAGTGTGCGGGGGGCAGACACAGTCTCTATGGGGTACTGGGAGTGTTGGGTGGGTAGCAGCTGCAAGGAGACAGCAGAGAGGCGTGTAAGACTGCGACCCTGCATCCTGGACTCAACTCTGGGTTGTCATAATTTAGGTTGTAAAACAAACTCGTCCAGATTTCTAGATAAGAGAGCCACAGCACCCAAAGTGGGATGAGCCGCACCACCCAAAGTGGGATGGATTCCGTCTCTGCTAATCAGACCAGGTTTTCCCCAAAATGTTTTCCAGTTATCTATGAAGCCCACATTATTTTCTGGGCACCACCTAGACAGTCAGCGGTTGAATGACAACATGCGGCTAAACATGTCATCACTGGTCACATTGTTTTATACTGTATTTGTTCTATCACACGGTGTTGACATTTAAGATGATTATAAACATCACAGAACTTTTCTGTCCTCAGATTCTTTCTTTAGTCTCACACTGTCTCTTGTCTTTCAGCCGATGGTGGTCTGTAGGAGGTGCTGGATGAACATAAAATCAGTCTGAGGAGCAGATGTGAACATGTGACTGAAGGAACTGATGGAAGAGGAAGTGACAAACCTCATCCAGGGGAACCTGTTTCCCTCGGCTCTCGTCTGGATCACTTCCTGACCCGCAGTGGCCAATCAGATCCCTCCGACATGTGTCGCCAGGGTGACAGAAGTACAAGGCTTCACCGACGCCCAGAAGGACGAGTACTTCAGGAGGAGGTCCAGTGATGACAAGCTGTCCAGCAGGATCATCTCCCACATCAAGGCCTCCAGGAGCCTCCACATCATGTGTCAAGTCCCCGTCTTCTGTTGGATCGCTGCTACAGTCCTGGAACACATGTTGATTACAGAGCAGAAAGGAGAGCTGCCCAAGACCCTGACTGACCTGTACTCACACTTCCTGCTGGTTCAGACCAAGAGGAAGAAGCACAAGTACGGTGAGGGACACGGGACGAGTCCACAGGAGCTGTAGGAGGCTGACAGGGATGTTCTTCTGAAGCTGGGGAGGCTGGCGTTTGAACATCTGGAGACAGGAAACATCATGTTCTACCAAGAAGACCTGGAGGAGTGTGGTCAGGATGTCCCCGAGACCTTGGTGTACTCAGGACTTTGTACATCCATCCATCCATCCATCCATTTTCTTCTGCTTATCCGGGACCAGGTCGCGGGGGCAGCAGTCTAAGCAAAGATGCCCAGACTTCCCTCTCTCCAGACACTTCCTCCAGCTCCTCCGGGGGAATGTCGAGGCGTTCCCAGGCCAGCCGAGAGACATAGTCCCTCCTGCGTGTCCTGAGTCTTCCCCGGGGCTTCCTCCCAGCGGGACATGAAAACAATTACATTCATCACTCATCTCTGCATGTAGTCTTGAACATAGCTATGGAGAAATTCCTGGATAGCCAAACTGGCCACCTGGACCTGTTTGTCCTCTTCCTTCATGGCCTTTGTCTGGAGTCCAACCAGAGACTTTTAGGAGGCCTGCTGGGTCAGACAGAGAACAGTCCAGAAACCATTCAGAGAGCCACCAACAACCTGAAGGAGATGAGCAGTGATGAAGTCACTCCTGACAGAAGCATCAACATTGCATTGTCTGATGGAGCTGAACGACCACTCTGTACATCAGGAGATCACCAAACTGGACTGGTGTTTGTGAGAAAACTGTCGATTCATCTCCAACGTGCTGTGACATGAAGTCACTGTTTCTAATATACTACCTATACCATATAGAATCCTTAGACCACAGTACTGTAAAGCAACTGTTTTATGAAACTGTTGGGTCAAATGAGCCATTGTGTTTCTTTCAGTCCAACCTCTGCAGCAAACACACATGAATAATGAATGAGTCTTTCTTCACATGTTGATGCGCTTAGTTTTTATTTTATGAACTTCAGACATTTAAAAGATAAAACCAGTTATGAGTCAAAACTTATTAGGTCTTAATTGAGTCATCAGCACCTGTCAGGCAGGGACAAGTTGTCATTAGGAGTTTTGAACTGATGATAAATTCTCCAACTCTTCAAACCTTGTGCTGCCACTCGACAACCACAAGCTTCTCTGAGAAACTGACTGAGGATCTGAAAATAAAACTAACTGGCTCTACGAAGCAGCAGGGGCTGTAAAAATATGAAAGAACTTCTAGATTGATAAACTTCCACCGGATGGATTGAGTTCTTTGGCCAGAAGGTTGTGTCTGGACAAAACTGTTAAACATGATGAAGGAAACCTGCTGTGTGGCAGCCAGTGGCACAGGAATCACTGTGGAGACGCAGGGGAGAACACATTCCACTAAATATCAGCAGTCTGGATTGAATATCCTGAAATCAGTCACGAAGGTGAAAGTGAGAAGAGTCTCACTTCTACAACAGCAGCATGACCCAAAGCAGACCTCCGAACCTACTATCAGCTACTAGTGTGCGAGACAGCCCCAAAATGTGCTTTTAATTTCTTAGGTTCATGAAATAAAGAGTAACACTAAATTAATATTTGAAGAATGGCTCTTTAGGGTGATTGCTGAAGATCTCTGCTCTTTAATTCATATTGCCTACGGAAAATATTTGGCTTCTAAACGCTAACAGCTACTGTTACTCTTGGTGATGTTGGCTTACTGCTGTGTGTTAATTTTTAAAACTCAGACATTTATAATGGAGACCTACAGAGCAAAAGATGAGACTGTGCTGAAATATGCTCAACTTTAAAGTGCTAATGCTCTGGAATGTGTGCCGCTAGAAACTTTGCTTAAAGACTAAAATGCTGCAAACTGGTTTTAGGTACTTTGGAATCTGTCCATGCAGATTCTCATTCATCCAGGTCATAGTAAACTGAAAAAACTTCAACTGGACTTAGATTTCTAGGTCGAAGACGTTTCACCTTTCATCCAAGAGGTTTCATCAGTTTTGACTGACTGGTGTTGAGCTGGAGATATTTATCCCCCTCTGTGGTGTTTCAGTCCTTTGACAAGTTTTTTCAGTTTACTTTGGAATTTGTTTCTCAAGATATGTGTGCGGTGTTTGTTCTAACGGTGTTTTGTTGCTGCTCTCTATTGCTGCTGGAACACAGGAATTTCCCCATTGCGGGATCAATAAAGTCCTGCCTACCTACCAAACACTTTGAATGGTTGTAGTTCTACTCCATGTTGTGATGGGTCTTACAGTTTAGTAGCCATTTAATTGTAAAGTGGGGGTGCAATTGAGATTTTTAGAGGGTATCACACTGCTCACAGTGGTGCGGTTTTAACTCTACAGGCACATAAAGCACCTTAGAATGAGCCACAAGCCTTGTCCTTCTAACAGTGTGAGCATATAAACCTCAAGTGTAGTTTGTCCATTTTAATGCTCAGTTGAACGCATCGTCGAGCTCTGACAGACTCCAGTACAACCTGCAGCTTGTCTCTGGCCTCCTCGTCACCTTTTAACTTGCTGATTCTGCCTTGTTCATCAACATGTGATATATTTAGTGAGTTGCCTCTGGGAAATTATCTCAGAGATTTAACCGATGAGTTAAATTCTGATTACATCAAAGAATTTGTTTCAGCCGGTCCTAAAAGTTACGGGTATCAGATGAGAGGGGGGAAGGTGGAGATCAAAGTTAAGGGGATCACACAGAGCTACGAGTGTTGTCAGCGTGTTAATTTTGACTCTGTCAAATATTTAGTGCAAAACTATATTGAAAAGGCAGAGCCAGAAATCTTGACAGCACCTCAGCATAACATCATCAGAGATAAAAAGACCTTTGATTTTAAAAACTCCTTTGTCGATAAAAGATTTAGGGTTGTGTTTGACAAGAGACGTTTATTTCCTGGAGGCTCTAGTGTGCCGTTTGGTAACTGATGGAGGAGATAACGGAGAATTTTTACCCCGGTCTAAAACCACCTTTTTCCTGCATGGTTGTGGGTCCCAGCGGTGCTGGAAAGACTTTCTATGTAAAAGAGTTTCTGGAAAAATGTGAATATGTACCCGACAACATTGTCTGGATCTACACTTCCTATCAACCAATGTATGCTGATTTGCAAAAAATGAATAAAGGAATAAAATTTGTGGAGGGTTTGCCTTTGTCATTCCAGGATGAAGCTCTGTTTCCCAGAGATCAGAAACACCTCATTATTTTGGACGATGTTATTTTTGAAGCTGTGGACCATCCAGAAGTTGTTAAAATCTTTACTCAATACCGTCACCACAGGCAGATGTCAGTCATGTTTTTAACACAAAATATTTTTCAGAAGGGGAAATACAGCAGAACTCTGAGCCTAAACAGCACACACATTATTTTATTTAAAAATCCTCACGATAAACTGCAGATCTCTATACTAGCGCATCAGATTTTCCCCAGGCAAAAAGCTTATTTTATGGAGAGCTATGAAGACGCGACAAAAGACCCACACGGCTATTTAATGATCGACCTGACACCTCAATGTCCAGAGCAGCTGAGACTGAGTGTTACCTACAGATCAGACCTGCATGTATCTCCCTGGGAGAATAAATAAATAAATAAATACAACATGTCTCAGCGCTTAAAATGAAACCTACCTCTACTCAAGGTTTTAGTATCCAATCCCCCTCACCAGCGCAGCGCTGTTCTGGCCACCTGTTCCCCAGATTTGATTAAAACCATTGGTCACCAGTTGGTGATTAATCTTTTAAGAGGTAATATTGCTGTTTCATCCCATCAATACAACAAGTTAAAAAGGCAGAGGAAAACGCGGAGAACTCTGGCTGACAGAAAGACTTCCATAGTCAAAAAGAGAATACTAATTCAGAAAGGAGGATTTTTGTTCCCTCTCCTCACCGCAGCCCTGCCAATAATAGGACGATTGAAACAATGTTTTGAAGGACAATGCTGATCCTTCTTGGTTAAAACTGTCAGTTGAGTCTCTCAAGATCAGCTGAGTCGCCTCCAAGATCGCAGTAAGGATATCAGACATAGGGCAGAGACAGACCTAGACGAACAGATGAGAAACGTCTTAGATCAAAAGAATCTTGCCCCGGATGAAAAAATTAAAAGATACACTATCCTCTTACACCGTTACCTTAACTTGGAAAAACAGAAGAGGGCTGAGATGCGTGAAATTACCCTCACTCTGCCTAGAGATGTCACAGAGCCCTTGATCCCCGCAGGTGCAGCCGCTGCCTCCGCCCCGTGGAGCCAGGATAAAATGATTCAAGATGTTATCACTAACGTTAACCCTCATGTCGTGGCTAGAGTGGTAATGCCTACTAAATTAATTCAGACAAACCATTACACAAACCATCCCAATTTAAAGGATCATTTAATATTACAATTATTCTGAATAGAGTAGTATTTAAACACATAATCTTGTAGTTAGGGAACACAGAACAGAGACTCTCCTCTTGCAATGGAATAGATAAAGCATAAGAAGATTGTCAGAAGCACCAGTCAGTCAGCGTCTCCCCCAGCTGGCTGGGTCCCCAAAAGGTACATGGTTTACTGTTCACGGTAGCATGGTCATCCTCTCTCCCCCTTCTGCTGGTCTAACCCAGCCTTTATCTGCTCATACTCACACAGCTCTGCACGGCCGGAGCCATGAAGACGCGGTCCCATGCCAGCTACCCACACACCTTTTTCCGAGCATTGTCTAAACTGTCCAGTACATGACCTTCTAAGTCACGTAGACCTAGCACACATTTCCCTTTTCTAAACCTGGATAGAGCACTCGAATAGTTCACATATGCTGCAGCTGCAGTATCTGTATATCCATTCCCTGTCAGGAGGAAGTCACTCAGGATGTTGACCCATAAGTTAATCAAGGGGGACACAGATATTCTTGTCTGCGCCAGAGACAGATCAAGCTTCCGTACACACTGAGCTCAGCCTTACATCCTTACATAACTATTATCTAAATATGAACTACATACTGGTCTATTACATATTACTTCTGGAATCTGGTTTATTTCTAACCACTACACTCATTTTCAAAAGAAGGCCAAGTACATTCTACAGAAAATGTCAGAGTCTCAAGGACTGGGGAAATGGAGCAATAACAGAGAATTTATTTACAACGGAGAAACGGTGCGGGGTTCACACGTGATAGATCTGATTAAGCATTTAAGTCTCACCCGTAAGAGCTCTCACACCCCGGAGGGCTGGGATTATTTTCTCCATACCTTATCACAAATAAATATACCGCTCTCTAACGTACCAAATAAGAAAGCCAGAGATCAGATGCAAAATGACAAAGATGGTGGAGACCCGGATGCTGAGTTTGCCTCGCCCGGAAGCTCGACCGTGTGGAGCACTCTGAGAAAGAAACGTTCCAGACAGTCACCCCCGGGGATCAAGATGATGAGTACTATTTCAATAATAAGAAAAAAAAGAAGCGTTTTGTATCGTTATCCCCTCGTTGGGTTAGTGTTTCTTGAATAAAAAACAAACGTACCATGTTTTCTGTTTTTTAAAAAAATGAATTCATCCA
>NW_018128235.1:902517-911496 GCF_001952655.1 Monopterus albus | reverse complement strand
GCCTGACCCCTCCTGATCAGAGGAGTTGCCGCCCTTGGTTAGAGGCCAACCTAGTCACGGCCTTGCTCACCACATCCGAAGCTATGTTTTTAGCAGCGGATGCTAAATGAGGCTTAGCCAGATTGAACCCCGTTTTCATCAAAGGCATTACAAAACGAAATAGTTTGGAGAAAATCGCTCCAATCCCCTTGCCATATTGCACACTCGATCCACTAAATCCTGAAATCCCGGTGCCTGCCTGGTTCTCATAATAGTGTATAAATCGATAGGGATCGGCTTTGTACACCTGCGGGGTCATTTTTTTTCACAGGGTCTGAAATGCAGTGTTAGTATCGTTTTCCTGTATCTGAAATTGACTGGGGAATTTTGGTCAGTCTTTATCTCAATATAAACCGTATCAATATGGTTCTTGGCCAGAGGCAAATAGTGTGGAAAATTAAAACTTTTTGTTATAAAGTCTCCGTAGGCTCCTTCCGTTGTTACGCAGCGTAAAAGAGGAGCGAATGTATCTCTCACAAACTGGTGGCTCACTATATCAGAATAAATATACATGTGATAAAAACCAGCTTTTAAATCCGTAGGACGTGGCGAGCGGACCATTCCTGGGCCTCCACTAAATCATTTGTCTTTCTCCACGCCTAGTATGTAATTTAAGGGGGCTGAAAATTTAAGTTTGTAGCACCCGCTCCCTGCCCACATAAAATCATGCGTATACCCTTCGTAACTCACTCTGTTACTAATCCTTTCTTTACTTAAATGCTTTCTCTCATGTATACTCCTCACCCAAGCCGTTCGTGGTGTACTTTGTATTTTTTTTCATCAGCGGGGAGAGGAATCTCAGGTCGCTCTGGCACACCGTGTTGCCACGTGTCTTGCCAATAAAAACGGTCTCCTCCCTGGGGTATGTTCAGCCACGTATTTGGATAACAAAAATCTGTCAGAGCAACCTCCCATTCCCCTTTTAAATCTAAGGCCCACGCTAGATCCGTGCGAAATTGAGAGGCCGCGTTATCTTTAAACACAGCTGCACTGGCGTTTGAAGGCAGAGTCATATAAAAACCAGCGGAGCTATCCATGTTTCACACGTTTACCACATCCAATGCTTTCACATAACTGTTAAACCTATCGGGCCAGTTTTTCCATTTAACCAATACATGCGGGACCCCCTCTATCGTGCGTTTACTCAAAATCTTTTCCACATGAAATGTTTTGTCTTTGGAAATTATAACTTTCTGCAGCTCCGCTTCATAAAATGATCCCTGCACTGGTTCGTTATCATAATCACAAAGCCTGTAGACAGGCGGTATCCTGGGAACGCACTTCGTTATTTTAAATAGCTCATCGCTGTATCCCTGCGGGTATTTTTTATCAAAAACCCCCCTTAATTTAGAGATCCTGACCACATCTCTGACTTTAAAATTCATCTTTAACTTTGTTTTAAAACGTAGAGGGAACGAGCCATAAAGATTCTGAAAAACAGAGCGTTTTCAGAGGTAACATGAGCGGGTGCCATTTTAATGCTGGAATGATAAGAGTTATTATAACTTTGTACAATTTGCTGCAGCACATCCAAATATCTGAGGGTGTTTTTAGCTGTAAAGTATCTGTATATTTTCTGTTTCAAGGTTTTGTTGTACCGCTCAATCACCGAGGCTTTAACTTCACTGGCTGTACTAAAGTGCTCTATAGCATGTTTTTTCAGGAGAGCCTTAAACAGCTTGTTGTAAAATTCCGTTCCTAGATCAGTTTGCAGCAGCTTGGGAACACCGCTCTCCGCTAGGATCGAAGCAAAAGCCTCTGTCACCTCTTTTCCTGATTTATTTTTAAAAAAGGATGAAACATTATTTAACACATATCATTCCGTTACATGTTTTTAAAAAAAGGACTAAATGCTTTTCACACAACACTTGTTATAAGGAAATTAAACATTTCACACAGCAAAAAGGATAATATGTAGACAAACAACGGTTATTACTCCTAACCCCAACAAATTGTTTTAAAACACTAGTTATAAGGAAATTAAAAACATTACATGCAGCAAAAAAAGGATAATATGTAGATAAACGCTGGTTATTACTCCTAACCCCAACAAATTGTTTTAAAACACTAGTTATAAGGAAATTAAAAACATTACATGCAGCAAAAAAAAGGATAATATGTAGATAAACTCTGGTTATTACTCCTAACCCCTGAGAACAACTTGGCAAAAGAATAAATGCTTTTTCACACAACAAAAAAGATAAAACCATGCAGATGGCAGAATCATCCACTATTATTCTACCTCCAGCCCATCCCCCTCCTGACCAGCCCACAGCTTCTCAGCCTCTTGCAAATACGTAATTTTTAAAACAGAATCTCCCACCCAGTTAGCGACCGCTTTGCTCGAGGCTTTCTCCAGATTCTGAGAACCTCTTAGCCCCAGTAGAATACATTCTGCAGCGTCTTTGATCTTTTCCTCAGAGACACGGATGCTGTATTTCTCCAGCAGGTGTGATGCCGCAACCAGAAAACGGTCTGTCAAGACACGTTTCTCCAGATCGTTATAATGCTTGCTCAAAAAATTGTCTGGGATGCCAAATAGGCATGTGTGCTGCTTCTGGCTTCCGTGAGAAATCTTGCAGCCATAACACAAATATTCGTTGTGGTCCCTAATTGCAGCGTGCAGGATGCGAGTGACAAGGCACTTTACAATCTCGGAAAACAGTCTGAGCATAGCTCCATCCAGCTCGTCGTCAGCTTGCCCTTCGGGCTCCTCCTCACGGATCGTTTCAGGATCAGTGTTGGGCTGTTGAGGAGAAAGAACCATCTCCTCAATCTCATCGCTCTGGGTGTTACTGGTGCTGTTCTCCTCGTTACACCCGAGGTCCATCAGTGTTACGCTGGTCTGTTGTGGAGACGCTTTTCTCTCCTTGCTAGGGCTGGTGGTACTGGCGCTTCAGAGTTTCCTGAAAAATGCCGCACTCCGTGTTGAATCTGTACATCTTCATTACACCGTTTTTATCACCGAGTCCCTGTGCTATTATTTTGTAGTACCATTTTCCCAAATTAGTGCCATTTGTTTCCCAAACAGCTTTGAACACCCTGGAGTCAACTCTCGCCTGCGGGGTGCTACCGTCAGCAGCGGAGCTCTCACTCTGCATCATCACTTTAGCCAGCTGGTCCTGGTTGTTTTCTTGAGGCTGGATACTTGCGTTTCTTGTTTGCTGGGTCTCGGTTCTCCTTCTCTTCCTCCTCATCCACCTCATCATCCTCCACTTCACCCTCCTCATCTTCCTCATCATCTTGGTAGCTTTCGAGCAGATGTTCCAACATGATGCACCTCATAACTCCCCAATTGCTCGCAGTCAGTGTCGTTCTCAGTGTTTCAGGAGTGAAAGTCTCGCTCTCTCTCAGCTGGTACAGAGCCAATTCGCTGGTTGTGTACTGGAATACATAACCGACATATCCAGTCAATAATTTCAGCTCGCCTCAGAGAGAAGCGCTAGGCGACTTCTGAACTCTGCAGAGCTGCATTGTGACTTTCTTAGGAGCTCGTAAAAAATCAGATTCCTTCGTTAGCATCACAGGTACGTTGCTAATAACACCGTATAATCTCTCAACAGTATCGGATGATGTAGCCATTTTTCTCTCTCGTTATTACAGGCTGCCAGCTGAAGGAAACAATTTTTCAGAGGTATAACACAGCAGAAAAGCGAAGCTGTTTATAAAGCGGTGAGTCTGAGAGGGGGGTGAGCAGCTGTGAAAGTGTTTAGCCCTGAGGGTTTTTTGCACCTCTCTCACGAAAACAACATGCCTGATGTTTCTGGAGAGTCCACACTGTCGACTGGAGACTCTGAGGTCAGACACCATGTTTTACTTCTGTATGAGAAACTCTGTTTTCTTCTTCTGTGGTTTGGTCCCTTGGCGGTTTATTTTCTCTGACATATGTTTAGAACAGTAACCAACCCACTGTGTAATCTATCAGACAATAACAAATACACAGTCACTGTCTGATGCTCCAACACTTTGATAATACTATTTACTGTTTGTCCTGATTTGTCCTTTACTGAAGCAGCAGCATGTTGTCATTAATATTAATGAGAGCTCGGTGTCACTTCTGGTATCTGACTGGTTTTAACCTGCGTCCTGTTGGGTTCAGCTGTTTGGAGTTTCCACTTTCTAAACTTCTACTTTCTAAACCTTCTTCAGCTCTGAACAGATGATGGAGCACTGAATGGTTTCAGGCAGCAACTTGGTCTTCTAACATCACATTGTTTGTTCTTTATTCAGACTGTGGGGGTCCAGGTTGTCAAGGACCAGCTGTGCTTCTCTGGCCTCAGCCTGAAGTCCACCCCCTCCCATCTGAGAGAACTGAACCTGAGCTACAACAACCTGCAGGATCCAGATGTGAAGCAGCTATGTGGTTTTCTGGAGAGTCTGCACTGTCAACTAGGAGACTCTGAGGTCAGACACCATGTTTTAGTTCTTTCTGAAATGAATCTGATAATTATAGAGACATGATTACAGAGTCACACATTCTTAGACAGACTACACGTTGGTACTCTGCAGATCACTGCCTGGCATCATTTACGATTTGGGTAAAGGAGGTGCAGGGACTGGGAGAATGTAAACACAGGACAGCCTCTTGTGTGTGTCATACTGGCCGGTTGTGTTCAAAAAACAAAAAAGACGACTGCCGACCCGCCTGTGGGTCCTGTGGAGAGCACAGCAGCCTATGTGTTGTCTGTCCTTAACAGAGAAATGGATGTAGAAGTTAAACATCAGTGTTAGTAAAACCCAACACTAGCTAGCTAGCCCTGGTAGGGTAGCTACTTAACAAGGCTGACCATGAAAGTCAACACACTAACGTTAGCTCTATCACTGTGCTATATAACGAATATCGTTCAGTCAATTATGCCAAAGATGTTGTGAACAGAAGAACCATCTGTGCTCCCATTGGTCAGCACCATACTGACACACCATATGAGATAAAATGATCAGCTGTCAGTTCCAACACCCTACAACCATCATATCATCTCTTTCTGGGCTTAAATCGTGTAGTGTGAAACCGGCATAACATGGTCATGCTTATAGTCGGTGAGTGTAATGACAGCGGTCTCATCTCACATTTAAATACACAGAGCCTATTGGGCAGCATGGCTTCCTGCTTCCTCTTCTGTAGACTAATGCCGGTTAGCAAACAGCTTTAGGTGCATTCCCGCCACCTTCTAGACTTGTGTATGGATCACAATGGCCCCTACCAACACAATAACCCTATAACAAAATAGCCTCACTCAGTTCACATTGTATTGTCTTGTTTAACCCTGTACTCTCTAAAAACCTAAGAAGTGTTCTGTATCCTATATCCTATTTCCCAACACCTCAGGTAAACTAAAGTTCATTCCACTGCTTAAAAGTGTATTTTTGAATAACGCCCTCTCCCGCCTGAACCTGGGACAACTCATTAGAACATGCGTGGCTTCATTCTAAGATCGGAATCCAATATATACACTGTCCGTCTGTATAACACTGACTGTGTGGATGTGAAGACATCTGCCAGGTTGTCAGCTGGTCCCCCTGCACTGAAACATCTACTGTGCATCACTGTGATCACTATAAATGGTAAAAAGCCTGTGCAAAGCTTCAAGAGATGTATACCACAAAAAGAAAAACAAAAAAAACATAATCAACGTACAAAAAGAGATCCACAGCACAGGAACTGTCAGCGTGGAAATCAGTGTAGTGGTTAAAAATAAACAAGGTTCCAGTCCAGAGGTAATATGTAATAGAACAGTATGTAGTTCATATATAGATATTATTTGTAATAGTTATGTAAGAGTGAGCTAAGTATTTACGGAAGCTTGATCTGTTTCTCTTCTCTTGCTCAAGCGAGAATATCTTGGGCTGTGTCCCCCTTGTTTTGTCAGGAACGGCGTGTGATACTGCCGAAAATGTTGTGGTGAACTCTATTAAATGGCAAGACAAGGATATGTCAAACAAAACCGTCTCTTTAATAAGAGCACTAACGTTGAAAAAAAAACCAGGACAAGACACGGTGTACAAAAAACACACTTATGGGTCGGTATCACAGTCCAAGGTCAGAGCCAGCAAACACGTACAGCAAAGGTAATCCAAAATTCGTAGTCCAAAGGGGTAGTCCGATAAATCATACACAGTAGCAGTCCGAAGCAAGAGGGTAAGGCAGAACAGAATAGTCCAAGTATACGATCCGGGTCAGAAACACAAAATACCAAAACCGAAGAAATGCTGGAGAGTCAGAACTGGCATCTAGAACAATCTGTCCTTCCACAAGGACGCTGCCTAAATAGAGGTGAAAACAGGTGTAAACTATAAGGAGTGATGAAGAAAGTAAAAAGACCGAAACTGTGGTGAAACAAAACAGGAAGTAACGTCAATAAAAGCCTGACAGGAACCAGTGGAACCGAATCATTACATGTTTAACTTATGGGTAAACATCCCGAGCGACTTCCTCCTCAGATGGGGAATGGATATACTGTAGCTGCAGCCTTATGTGAACTGTTCATGTGCTCTATTCAGGTTTAGAAAAAGGAAATGTGCGCTAGGTCAATGCGACCTATAAGTTCATGTACTGGACATCTTAGACATTGCTCGGAAGCAGGTGTGTGGAGCTGGCATGAGACTGCGTTTCTGGCTCAGGCCATGGAAGGCTGTGTAAGTGCGAGCAGATAAAAGGCTAGGATAGCAGGATTAGGAGAAGAAGAGAGGATGATAATGCTACTGTGAAAAGTGTTCTGTGGACCCAGGCCTGGGTGGAGGAACGAACTCAGGACTATGAACTCTGACTGACTGGAGCTTGTGACCAAGACTGACTGGCGCTCTGACAATCTTCTTATTTAATACTTTATCTATCACATTGTAGGAGGAGTGATTCTGTTCTCTGTTTCCCTAACTACCAGATTACCTGTTTAACTACTACTCTGTTCAGAATAATTGTAACATTAAATGATCATTTAAATTGGGATGATTTGTCTGAATTGATTTAGTCTGTATCACACTCTAGCCACGACATCAGGAAGACGTACGACACATACCTGAATGCAGGTATGTCTACAGGTAGTTAGTTAATGCTCTGGTGAAGATGGAGCGTCTGCCAGACGTTTAAAATGAAGGAGCAGGTAATCACAGGAATGCACCTCAGCTGTGCGCACTGACAAACGAGTCACTCATTACCAAATGCAACACAGCTGAGGTGCTGATCCCGCAGGAAGAGAGAGCAGGAGAGAGAAAGGCAGAAGGAAGGCAGGACGCGCTGAGTGGACCTGACACTCTTCTGTCCACTCAAATGAATGTGTTTGCTGCCACAGTTACTCTGTCTGAAAGAGCATGGATCTGTTTGGCATTTAGTGATAAAAATATGTTACAGGAGGGAAAACTGTGGTGGTTACAAGTTACATATTCAGCAGAATCAGAATCAGCTTTATTGGCCAGGTGTGACGGCCACACGAGGAATTTGACCCTGGTACATCGGCTCTCAATGTGCAAACAGTAAACCAGCATAAGGCTGTGTAATATAGCAAAACAAGCAGTATTAACATCAACAAACAGTGCAAACAATGCAGAATAAGCCGTATAAACAGACAGTAAACAACGAAGGAATGTTCATTGAAATGATATAAATAGGGATAAAACAGAGTTCTTAAGAACTAGAGACCTGTACAAGTCTCTATAATTTGTACGAGGTATATTTACAGGTGAGGCCCTTTGTTCCATGGGGAACTCATGGAGATAAGAAGATATTTACAGGTATTGCACTGAGGGTTATTGTCCAGTCATACTGTCCTGGGTTAAGTGTTCATCAGAGCGACAGCCTGGGGGAAGAAACTGTCCCTTTGCCTGGTTTTCTTGGTGCATAGTGACCTGTAATGTCGTCCAGAGGGGAGGAGTTCAAACAGATTGTGTCCTGGGTGTGAGGGGTCTGCAGTGATCCTCTCCGCCCTCCTTTTGACCCGTGCGGTGTACAGGTCCTCCATGGAGGGCAGGCTCACACCAATGACCTTTTCTGCAGTCCTGACTGTCCGCTGAAGTCTGTACTTGTCCTGTTTGGTTGCTGAGCCAAACCAGACAGTGATGGAGGTGCAGAGAACAGACTTGATGATTCCTCTGTAGAACTGTAATCAGCAGCTCCTGGGGCAGGTTGAACTTCCTGAGCACATCCTCTGCTGTGTCTTCTTGATGATGGTCCTGATGTTGGAAGTCCACTTCAGGTCCTGGGAGATAGTGGAGCACAAGAACTTGTAGTACGTTACTGCTGATAGAGAAAGATGCTCAAACATTGTTAAGAGAATAGTAACTGACAAGGTGTCCCTTGAATTAAGACATGACCCTTTCATATGTGTATTTGGAGATAGACTGCTGGAGAAACACGGGAGTGATCGATCAAAAGATGGTCATGTCAGTCAAAAGATGAGAGAGTTGGGTAGATTTTTGTCAGGTTTGGCGTGTACAGATGCCAAACAGAGGTTGTGGTGAACTCAATTAAATAACCAGACGAACGGAGGTAGCGACAAGTTCTTTACTAGTAGTAAACAAAACAACTAACATAAAGTCCAGGATATAACTCAGGTCAATAAGACAGTCCAGGGTCGGCGCCGGTAAACAGGTATAGCCAGGGGATCCAAACTCGAGGTCAAGGAGGACAAGATCAGAAGGTCGGTACACAGCAGGTGATCAGAATCTGGGAGGGCATAGACAAAACACGGTGGTCAAGAAACGGTAATCCTAGGTCAAAAACAGAGAGTCAGGCAAGGGATAAGTGCTGGAGAGTCAGAGCTGGGGTCTAGAACAATCTGGCAGCGTCCTGGTGGGAGGACGCTGCCTAAATAGAAGTGAAAAACAGGTGCAAACAATAAGGAGCAGGTGAACTAATGATGATTAAATAAAAGGGCCAAAACTGAGGGGAAACAAAACAGGAAGTGATGAGAAAATAAAAGCATGACAGGAAGCAAGAGGGGCAGGAGC
>NW_018128235.1:901315-902238 GCF_001952655.1 Monopterus albus | reverse complement strand
GAAGAGGACAGATGGAACAAAAAAGAAATGATCCCACTCACAGAAGATGTGATGAAACTGCATCAAGTATTGAAGTCCACAGCAGAGGAGGCAAAAGTGAAACTCATGGAAGCGCCTAATCCTAAAGCATACAAGATTCTCAGTGAGTGCTTTCTTTCACAAATCATACTTTTCAATCATAGACGGCAAGGTGAGGCAGCAAAATTGCCTCTGTCGACCTATAGGAACAGAACCAAAGAAGAACCAAATGAGGACATTATGCAGTGCGCCCCGTTTGCCCCTGTTTACCCACTCTTAAGCCCCCTCCCTGGGCTAAATAATTTAAAACTGCCCGGCCATAACTTTGTGCCCCTGGTACTCCAAATGGAGTTTCATGCCTCTGGTATTACATTGTGTGGGAACAGAAATTTTTCTATGTCCCAATATTGAGTACCAGGACCACAGGTCATTAATTAAGTCCCAAACAGGCCATGCTTTACTCTGCTTCACCATGGAGAACCACACATCTCCGGACATTGGCAAAATTAAAAACCACATGCTTCCATCTCTGTAATGCTGTGGTTTGGGTTAACCAGGAAAGTAAGATGGGACAGTTATTAAAGATCTGCTAAAATCTGGTGATATAACATGCATTGTTTTGGTGCTTTGTGACAGAAGGTCCAGTTCACCAAATCTGCTTGGCAACAGGCTCTGGTCCTGTTAGGTATTTTTAGTCAGATAAATATTGGTTAGATACTTGATGTATTAGAAATGTTTAGAGTAGACGTGATGTCTAGCTCAGGCTGTTAAATGCTTAGTCATTCTCATGAGTTACTGCAGGTTGCTTATGGTCAAGGATAACTAGATAGAAAGTTGATGACTGTTAGAAGACAGGATGTTTATTATTATTATTATGACGTGTATAACTGTAGCCATAGTCATAA
>NW_018128235.1:894056-899128 GCF_001952655.1 Monopterus albus | reverse complement strand
ACCACCCCAGTGCATGCTGGAGGTCCTGGTTTGATGGAGCCAACAGGACAACATCATCTGCAAAAAGCAGAGATGAGATCCTGTGGTCCCCAAACCAGACTCCCTCCGGCCCCTGGCTGCACCTAGAAATTCTGTCCATAAAAATAATGAACAGAACCGGTGACAAAGGGCAGCCCTGCCGGAGTCCAACATGCACCGGAAACAAGTCTGACTTACTGCTGGCAATGCGAACCAACTACTGCCCTGGACCCTGTACTCCTGAGCACCCCCCCACAGGGCACCGCGAAGGACGCAGTCAAATGCCTTCTCCAGATCCACGAAACACATGTGGACTGGTTGGGCAAACTCCCATGAACCCTCCACCACCCTGAATAGGGTATAGAGCTGGTCCAGTGTTCCACGGCCAGGACGAAAACCGCATTGTTCCTCCTGAATCCAAGATTCGACTATCGTTCAAATTCTCCTCTCCAGTACCCTGGCATAGACTTTCCTGGGGAGGCTGAGGAGTGTGGTCCCCCTATTGTTGGAACACACCCTCCGGTCCCCCTTCTTGAAAAGAGGGACCACCACCCCGGTCTGCCAGTCCAGAGGCACTGTCCCCAACTGCCATGCGACGTTGCAGAGGCGTGTCATCCAAAACAGCCCCACAACATCCAGAGACTTAAGGTACTCAGGGCAGATCTCATCCACTCCTGGTGCCTTGCCACTGAGAAGCTTCTTAACTACCTTGGTGACTTCAGCTTGGGTGATGGACAAGTCCACCTCCAAGCCCCCGGCCTCTGCTTCCTCATTGGAAGACATGACACTGGGGTTAAGGAGAGCATCGAAGTATTCCTTCCACCATCTGACGATGTCCCCAGTTGAGATCAACAGCTGCCCACCTCCACTGTAAACAGTTTTGGCAGGGCACTGCTTCCCCCTCCTGAGGCGCCGGATGTTTTGCCAGAATTTTTTTGAGGCTGAACGATAGTCCCTCTCCATGGCCTTGCTGAACTCTTCCCAGACCCAAGTTTTTGCCTCCACAACCACCTGGGCTGCAGTCCGCTTGGCCTGCCGGTACCCATCAGCTGTGTCCACCACCGGGTTCGGGGATTGCTGCCGTGACAGGCATCGGAGACCTTACAGCCACAGCTCCAAACTGCCGCATCGACAATGGAGGCTGAGAACATGGTCCACTCGGATTCAATGTCTGTAGTCGTTCAGTCCACTGATGGGGGTTTTCTTGGGGACTGGAATGATGGTGGAGCACTTGAAGCAGGAGGGGACTTCACACAGCTCCAGTGACCTGTTGAGGGGTCGTTGGCTGAAACCTGGGCTTTCAGCTTTTCAGAGTAGCTCCTCTTTGCTGCTCTGATCTCCCTTGTCAGTGTGTTCCTGGCCTGGCCGTACAGAGTCCTGTCCCCACTTCTGTAAGCCTCCTATTTGGCACGATGAAGCTGCTTGAGTCTTGCTGTAAACCAGGGCTTGTTGTTGTTGTATGTGCAGAAGGTCTTTTTGGGCACACACACATCCTTACAGAGGCTGATATAAGATGTCACAGTGTCAGTGAGTTCATCCAGGTCTGTAGCTGCAGAATGAGAGGTGTTTAGTTTATAGCTTATACTTCAGCAGTCTGTAAAATGATCGAGTGGTGATTGTTCAGTAACTCGGCTTTATTATCAGAACTCAGTGTGGTAACAACAACATGCTGTTGTGCAGCTTCTCTACCTTAACAAGCACATACTCTCACCTTGAGGGATAGAGAATGAGTGCCGTTGATTACAGAATTTGATACCAATAAGGGACGTAAAATTCACGTTTTATGAGTGAAACTCTGCTACTTCACAGCAGGTTGTCTCTCCAAAAGTCTGATTTCTTTTTGATTTGCCTCCGGTTGGAGCACAGGCAGGGAGTCATCTTGACTGAACAAGATGATCTCTGGCAAATCCTAAACGTAATAACGGCAGAGGGAAACGGCCAGTTTGTTGTTTTTTATGAAAATGTGGGGGTGGTTAGCTGCATAACAGGCCGATTAAACGTTATTCACAGTTGTATCGGACAGAACAATAGGTTCGGTTCTGAAAATTCGCTGTGATTCAACGTGCCTTGTGCAGCTGTGTATTTGGTCCGGGTGGTACAGCTTACTGGGGATTGTTTATTAGCGTTAGGGTGGCAGCTGTCCTGATTGAGATAAAATGGTGTCATCGATTGGTGAAACCCCCAGGAATTGCGCGCACCAGGATTACCCTGGCGTAGAAGTTTTGCAGTTCAATCGATACACTGGGCCAGACCTCTCATAATGGACAGTGTCATGTGTGGCATAAATATCCTTCAATATGGCTGATTGCAATATTATTCAGAACTGACAGAAATGCAAACCAGGGACTCTAGGTGCTATCTTGTATCAGCTTTTAAACAAATGGCTGGGCATTTTGCATCTCAGTCAGCACAGTAGTGAAACACAGCGGTTTGTGTTGTGGCCTGAACAGATGAGTGTGAAAGGCATGTTTGATACCTGTGATGAAGCTCCCCCAGAAGAGGGAGCTCTAAGACTGTATGTGAAACAGGCAGCGCTGTCTGCTGCCAAGGCACGTTTATGTCATAGTCGAGCGTCTTTATTACAGAAACACAAAACAGAAGCTAAACTTAAACACTGTGAAACATTTCTTCAAGACTGTCTTTGCTTTTTGGCTGAATTAGAAACAATTCAGAAAGGTACAGCCAGTGTAAGTGAGACGCAAACGCCTGCTACTCTTTCCAGTGACACACACAGACAAAGAGCTGTTCTCTCAGGCGCTGTCCCCCCCCCGACTCCTGCGCATGAAAGGAGCTGGGAGTCAAAATTTAAAATTAATACATCACATCAGATGCCATTAATTACTCCTCGCGTGAGTAATCAACATATTTCGCCACTGGTTGTTGTCTACGGGGGAATATTACAGACAGCCGCTTACCCCGGTAGTGAAAGCGACTGTCGTGGAGCACAGCAATATTTGGATGGCGTTAAAGCGGAGTCTGAGGCACAGACTGCTGCTCACAGTGATCAAGCTTGCGCTTCTGGTCATGGTGGTGCTTCAGCAGATTCAGACCCTGTGGAAAAGTTGCAAAAAGCATGTGGTGTTTCAGTGAAAACTCATAGTTCTGGTTGTGGTAATGACTCTGCTAGTTCTGTGAGAGGGAAGAAAAAGCATGTCTGTCACGCGGCAGTGCCGGCTAGGACTGAAAGTGAATGTTCCAGTGGGGACAGTAGTGAAGATGACAAGCTGTATGCTTCCTCTTCACGACGTAAGGGCAAACAGAGAGGCAACGTCCATGATTGTCTGGAGAAACCCTCTGCTCAAATGCCACTCCTCCTGTCGTGTCTAAAAATAATTCACAGGTAGAATCACTGCAGTGCCAATCATCATTTATTGAACAATATTTTATGATAAAAGTTTTTGAAGGGCGAGACACAGGATCACCTTGATTTGGGCCTCTGCAGAGGTTCGGAGTCAGTCGGGTTAGTCTTCTCAGGTCCTCACATACACCCCACACTCTCTGCCTGATCAGCCCTGCAGCTAACTATATGGCTATATCCCAACTTCCTGCAATTGTCCAGATCTTGACGTCCAACGGGCCCCCACCCTGGTGACACTTCTCTATTTTGGGAAACCCCTGCAGCCTGTACTGAAAAACAAGAAGTCTGACACCCAATTGTTCTTGCAGAGGTTCTTACAAGAGAGCAGAGAGTTCATTCTGACCATACTACATATTATACTTTACTAACATGTGCCTATCAACTATGCTAATAACTATTAACTATATTCTGATCCTATTCTGATCCTATTCAGTTTGCTTTTACCACTACAGAATCCCCTCCTGCAGTTATAAGAACTATGGAACTCCTAGACACACTAGAACAAACACATACAGAAAAATGACAAGAAAACAACAAGAAAATTCAGAGACACACATAAATGCTTGAATACAACCTCTGCAGAGGTTCGGAGTCAGTCAGGTTAGTCTTCTCAGGTCCTCACATACACCCCACACTCTCTCTGAATCAATGCCCTACACTCTAAAAACATGCTCGTAAGCACAAGGAGTACTACTGTAACATGACAAAAGGCTCTACTCTAATCTACTCCAAGTCCCTAATTACCACAACTTTCTAACTTAATGCTAATATAACACATAACACACTAAAAATAGACAGTCACAGAAAAGAAAAAACAACCAACCAGGTGATCCTCTGTCCCCCCACACATAATAACACAATTTTAACAATACACGTGTCTGTACTGTAAAACAAACAGCTTCAATGCAAACACTTCCTGACAGTTCAACACAAATCTTTCTTTCAAATTTCTCAGGCAGACTCGGGCAAAAAACCTCTACAAACGATAGTTTTGTGGCATTGGCGTCGTTTGAATCTTTCTTTAGACGGTAGAAGAAAATTCCCGAGTGACTCCCCCGGCACCGTAGCTTGATGCCGTTAGTGGGCGATCGCCAGCAAGGGCCTGCACTGGATCTGAGAGCAAACACAAAACAGACATAGTGAGATTCAAAGTATAACACATGGATCATAAACATGAATACTAGGCTTAAAGTAATGTGTAAATATCCTGTAATATACTGATTACTGTAGCTCATACAGTTACATGCTGTAATATAGTTTCATTACACCTAAACACTTTTACTCAGGAAGAACCTCCTACTCATAAATCTGTAATAATTTGCTGAAATAGATTGAAAATACTCAGTAATAAGAATGACTAGATAATAAATGTGTAAAAATGATTTTATGATATTGATGTAATTGATTCTTAGTTATATGTAATTGATCATCTGTAATTTGAATATATGAAGATGTGGTGTGATGTCATCCATCGTCCATCGTCAGCTCATCCTCCTGCAGTTTCACTCGGGGGCCACCTGGTAGAGCTCTTCCCCATCTTCTCCTCTGATGTCCAGCCAGTCCATTTCAAGCTCTGTTGCAGCCTGATTCTGCCTCACACCCTGTGCCATCATTACCATCTGCAGTGTTTTCCTCTCCACTTCTCTAAGTATCACTGACCTCATCACAGGAAGGCAACAGCACAGGACAAAGCCCG
>NW_018128235.1:875805-876960 GCF_001952655.1 Monopterus albus | reverse complement strand
GACTCTAAAGCATTCACATTGTCTGCACAGAGGACACAGAACTTACAACAGTTACTGAACCAAGCTCACATACACTTCACAATTGAAGGAACAAACATGGCTACACAGATGGTCACAGACCAGGACCATGACTGTGTGAGAAGGACAGACATTAAAATGAGATTGCATGAAAACTTGTATAGGGAACAGCCACCTGATGCACAGCAGACACTGTACTGTGATGGTCACAGTCATCAGAGTGCTACGTGTAGTTTGGTTGCTTCATATGCAGTGGTGGAGGACACAACAGCTGGTTTCGGAGGACACAACAGCTGGCTTCAGGGTTCTGCAAGCTGATGTGATCCCACAGCCAAGTTCAGCTCAGACGGCTGAGCTCATTGCTCTCATACAAGCATGTAAGTTGTCAAAAGACAAATTGGTGAACATTTACACCAATTCCACATACGCTGTACAAGCAGTACACATAGACCTGTGTCACTGGAAAAGAAAAGGATTTGTGACTTCAACTGGCTGTCCGATAAAACACTTACAACAATTACTTGAATTGGAACAGGTTTTGTTATTGCCAAAACAGGTGGCAATCATTAAGTGTAAGGGGCATCAGAAGACAGACACTCAGACAAGCAGAGGTAACAATATAATCAATACAATCTCAGTTGCCGTGGACAGCTGGGTCTACTGCAGGGTGAACAAACTTCACTGGTTCAAACCACGGTGTCAAGGACCCTTCAAGGTAGCAGAATGCACCACACACTGTATTAAACTGTGGCTCACTGATAACAAGCTAAGTAACTGGATCCATAAAACACACTGTGCACCAGCAGAGGATCCCACTGTTCGCACAGTAAGTCAGATCAGGGCTGATTTGGCATCCAAATTGCTTGAGCCACAGTGAAAGGGGACTAAATTTAGTGTGACAGTTTTCAGGGAACAGATATTGCTAGGAACAGCAAACAAAATGACCATTTCGAATTTTTTGAGTGGTCGTCCTGGCATTTTTCTTTGTGTTTCTGGCTGGCCTCATTACCATAGTTATTGGTGTACCCCTCTTGTGGTGGGAATGCAAATCCCACACACACCCTGATAAAAGAGCAATTGATCTGGCTACACCCGCAATGGTTTTTGATGTAGGTGTAACTTCCACTCTAAAAATTG
>NW_018128235.1:867459-874510 GCF_001952655.1 Monopterus albus | reverse complement strand
TTAAGTTTGGTAAGTATTAATGGTAATAACAGTAACTTAAATTCTCATTGTTGTGTGAGGTTTATGATTGCGATAGGATGCAAGGGAATCTTTGTTCTCTTCTATGTAGTAGTTACCCCAATGAAAGCTTGCTACACATGATGTTTATGCATTTCCACAATTCTGTCTGCTCAAACGCTCTTAGTTGCGTTGAATCAGTTTACACATACAGCATACATATAGATGTCACTGCAATAAAAAACCTGCTTACACGCTGTAACCCTTTTTGTGTTTTTAGTTCATTTTTCCCTAAAGTTCTCAGCTCTGTAGTTTACCCTTGAGGGAGTGGTTTTGGAGGGGGCCTCTCACCTCTCAAAACGCCAGGTAGCTTCATCTGGGGAAAATGGGACATGGATTTAGGTTGACACAATTTTGGTCGTGTCAAAAGGGAGAATTGTTAGGTATTTTTAGTCAGACAGACATTGGTTAGACACTTCATGTATTAGAAATGTTTAGTGTAGACAGGATATCTAGCTCAGGCTGTTAAATGCTTAGTCATTCCCATAGGGTACTCCAGGTTGTTCATGTTCAAGGATAACTAGATAGAAAGTTGATTACTGTTAGGAGACAGAATGTTTAGTATTATTATTATGATGTGTGTAATCATAATATTTTCTTACGCTTAGTGTCATGACATGTCACTAGATGTCATGTCAGAATGTCTTAGATATACACCACACAATCAACAGACAATCACACATTGATTTTCTTCATGCTTTGACTACTGCTATGGTCAGCTGCAAAGCTGGCACCGGAGAGGTCACGGTTTGGCGTCCCTGAGTAGTATGGGGCTAGCCCAAAGTGATATAATGTATAGGCCAGTTATGGTTCAGGGCTTTTCATCTACCAGCTGCCTGCGTGCATGTTGGAGGTGCAAAGACTCCTGAGCATGTAATGTTAATTTTACCTGTGTTCATTGAATAAATCAGCACTGTTTTGAAGTTACTCAGACTGCTTCGTCTCTCAGAGTTAACGTGGTGAAAAGAACGGGGGTCCAACAGGAACGAGTGAGTGGTAAGTGTTTTCATTTATGACGTTAACATCAGCCCCAGTATCAATCTTAAATTCCACCAGAGTGGAATCTACATGTAATTGCACAGTCCATGCTCCACTACTCTCATTTGCCTCACACAGTGAACCTAAGAAATACGAGGTTCACTCACTCTTAGTCTCTGTAATCTCATTCACTGACCTACTGCTACGACACACCCTGGCCCAGTGTCCCACTTTATGGCAGTTGTGACATGTAGCTTTCATGGCAGGGCACTTCTCGTCTCTGCTGTGATGTGTTTTGCCACATTTACCGCATTGCTTGTTGTTGTCCCCCCACCGTCTGTCTGCACATGCCTTGCCTTGTTGTCGTGGCTTCCAATGAGCATTCTTACGTCTATTCCGCACCTCCTGCACTGATCCTGCAGAGTCCCCTTGCAAACTTACTTGCGCTGCGACCTCCTCCGACTGTCTGATGGTCTGTATTGCCTGCGCCAGCGTGAGGCCTGCCATCAGCTGAAGCCTGCGTGACAGCTCCTTGTCCAGTATCCCCACCACGATACGGTCGCAGATGTTTTCTTCCTTGGAAACACCAAAGTCACAATGCTTAGACAGTTCATACATGGCACTGATGAAGCACTCCGCCTTTTCACCTGGGCGCTGGACTCTCTGGTGGAAAGATGCTCTTTCGTGTATAATATTTCGCTGGGGAAAGAAGTACTCATCAAACTTCCTTATTACAACATCAAAGTCATCGTGGCCCCCCTCTTCGGCGAAGGTGAATGACTTGCAAATGTTCTCCACTTTGTTGCCCATGGCATAAATGAGGCAACTGACCTGCACTTGACCGTCGTCCTTGTCTAGTTTCGTAGTGATCCTATTGCACTGGAAACGTTGTTTCCAGTCTGGCAATTTGGACGTCCTATCAAAGGAAAAGTTTGTCGGGGGTTAAACTTAGCCATACCGCTACTTTCACACTGCCGTCACGGTCCGGATGAGAAGAACCACTTCTGACACCATGTAAAATGATCAAGTGGTGATTGTTCAGTAACTCAGCTTTATTATCAGAACTCAGTGCGGTAACAACAACATGCTGTTGTGCAGCTTCTCTACCTGTCGTAAATCAGTTTTTTGTGCCGGAACGTAACACCATGACGTGAAGCTGCCATATGCAAAGGTTTACAGTGCATGTTCACATAAAACTGTATATGACACAGTCTAGCTCTTGTTCTTTCCCTTTCTGAATGGCAGCTACAGATACCGCCACCTGCTGGTAGGAGGACTTAATTCTGTCGCCTGTTCACGTGTGACTTTTTTTTAACCCGACTGGCCCAGATGAAGCCCACGTGAGGCAACACAGCAGTCAGACTTCATAGCTGCTGGTTCTTTCATGTCGGCTTGGTGTAGCTCTGGTGGATAAAGTTCTAGTTCCTAAACTCTGATGCTGAATGTTTGCCTTCTCAGTCCAGGGGAAAAACATGTGGGAAAGCTGATCAGTCCGACCAGTGTCATTAGCGATCTAGTTGATTTGTTTTGAATATTCACTGGCTGGAGGAGGGCTGTGGGACTGCCATCTTGTGCAGAAGGGACAGATCAGATGAACAGCACAACAGCACGGAGATACTGTAGTATTACTATATTTAATTTTAAAAAAAATTAGCTTCTTCAGTTCTGACTAACTGATGGGGAGTCCCAGGTGTTTAGCTTCTGAAGCGAGCAAGGGTCTTGCTACATGCAGATGTTCATAAAACTAGTGTGGTGTTGTGGAAAATCTACATTATATAACATTTTTTGTTTTTTGTTACAGTACAATCACAATGGAGAATGGATGACATTCACACAGTGTTTATGCTGCTGAAATCGTTTATTCAGCCACTGTATAATCGCACTGTGTGTATTCAGTTAAAACAATGAGGTGCCTTGTTCTTTATACAAGAGCAAGCACAGATCAGTGACAATAAGACAGGAGTGTCTTATGTGTCACAGGAAAGAGTCAGAGAGAAATATTAACTCAAGGTCGAAGGAACATGCCGCGTGTGATCATTTTGATTCGGCACCTGTCTTAGAGGAAATGTTGCAAACTTAAAGAATTATGATTATGATTAAATGTTGTGGCTTTATATAGTACTGTTGCAGTATATTTACTTATGCATTATTGTTGTGAATGCTTCTATATATGACATTGCTGTGATGAGATAGTAGCTTAAGAGAACATCAGCAAATTCACACTAGAGAAAAACTGTACAGCTGTGGCCAGTGTGCAGAAACATTTACTCAAATTAGACCCTTAAATCAACATGTATGCATTTAAATGGAAAATAAACTGTAGAGCTGTGAGTGTTGTAGTTGATTGAATGAAAACCCACCAGCATGTTATTCTGCATATTTTAGAGCAACGAACAGGACCAGACCAGATGCATCAAGTCAGTCTCGGTCTCAGGACTAAACAGACTCATGCAGAGATCTACATCCAGCAGGGGGAGAACTGCTGGCTTTGAGGTTCTGACCAGTTACTGAACCTCAGATTCAGGAGAAAATGCAGATTTTTACCACTGCATCTTTTCCTTGCAAGGGTATAGAGCTGAGACTTAGACTCAAGGAAAAGACACGAGTCAGTTGTAATTTTAATTCTAGTTGATAAACAGATTTTTTTTGTTCAGTTTTATTAGTTTTTTCACTGAATTTAGTTTACAGATATTTCTATACAGATCCGTCTTCTGAAAATACCCAAGTGTAGCATAGCCAAACAAACCAACACACACACATTGTTTGATTTAAAAAATGTGATTTTAGTCTGGGTTTATTTATTGTACATGATCACAGCTTTGAAAGGAATCTGAAGGGGATGAAGGTGGCTTCTGGATGTTTGACGCCGGGGTTCAGAAGTAGTTGACGACCCTTCGGCGGCATGGTGGGGTTTGGTCCTCTGCCACTCGCTGTGTCTTCAGTAGCTGCCACGCTCTACGACGTACATGCGACCACGGAAGTTGGGCTCCTCATACATCACCCAGCTGAAAGAAGAAGATTTAGTTTTGATTCACTGTGCAAAGAGGCCTCAGAGACAGTCCAACACACAGTGGTAGGATGAAAAATGCAGACAGGCGCAGCGCACGCTGAACAGCATGACCATGTGGCTGGCACTGTGTACAGAAACATCTATGCTGAGTCTGGGCTGGACTATCCAGGTCCAGATGGGAGAATCCTCAGAAGGTCATGGAGAATAACAGAGCTAAGATCCTGTGGGACTTCCAGATCCAGGCAGGAAGGTACTGGCCAACCAACTAGACATTGTGGTAGTAGACAAGGAACAGAAGGAGGAAGTAGTGACAGACACAGCAGGTCCAAGTGACAGCAACATCAAGAAGGAGTATGATAAGCTGCAGAAGTACCAGGATCCAAAAGAGGAGCTGGAGAGGATGTGGAAGGTGGAGGCCAAAGTGGTGGTAGGAGCGCTCGGAGCTGTGACTCCAACAGATCCCAGGAACAACATCAGAGCTCTGTCCAGAGGAGTGCAGCGCTAAGTACTGCACAGAGCCCTCAGACTGCCAGGCCTCTGGTCGAGGACCCGAGGCTGAGGAAGATGCACACTGCCCCGTAGGGTGGAGAAGGAAATGTTATCAGCTCTAAATCCTTTGCATCTGGTTCAGCTTATCCAAGGTCATAACTACATAGTGTGTATATTCCTCTGTAGTTAGCTGTAACGTTACCCCAGTGGCTATACTCGGTGAAAAATAATTCGGCTAACATCATTTTTATTATGAGCTGTCAGAGGCTAATCAGTTTGTTTCCTCGAATCTCCACAACGGAGGTAGTTATAGAAAAATCTGCACTAACTACAGAATCACCACACCCACTTTTGGGAAGTCCTTCTAGTCAGTGTTGCGATATTATAAAACTTTGAGTTGGTGCTACAGGACAAAGTCCAAGTTACACTAAAGCCACTGGGTTTTGGCATCTAGTCACCTGTCCTCATCAGGACTAATCCAGTTTTGTTTGACCAAAGTGATGCCAGGTGAATCAATAATAATAAAATTGTTCTGGAGTAGGAAAACTCACGCTCCGTCTCCATAGACCTTCACTGAGTTGATACAGTTCTTGGAAAACCCATGGCTCTGCAGGAAGGGGCAGTCGTCACATATCTCCACACACTGGCCAGAGAAGTTGCAGCCCTCAAAGAGTTCGATGCGATAGTGCTCACCATGCTGATGGGATGGGATGGACAGACCAGTGGATGACAGACAGGGGAACAAACCAGAGAAAGGTACAGAAATGGAATGTAATGGAGCTAAATGGAGCTTGTTTAAAGTATTCTTTAAATTCTATTTTCTTTTTAGTGAGTTAAATGTACAAGTTTTATGACATTTCCTTTTTTGTTTTAATTTATTATTGTATATGTATAACTAAGGCAGTAGTATTGTAGTAGTGCTGACACAGCTCTTCTCAAAGCAGTCAGTAACTTTTAAACTACATGCAGATGCTAAGAAACCAGTTCAAGTGAAACTGTGGACTCCCACAACGTTTGATACTCTTACATTTAAATCGGTCTTAAAAAGCACTGGATTCCCTTGTCCTCCAAATTTATTTACAACACTTACTGGAAAAAATTATGTAATACTAAATAATTTTAGGACATGTGGTCCATTAAAAAGGGCAATCATTTTCATTACATGTGATGTTAAAAAGAGACTGATGTAAATTATGCACCAGAGGTTTTGTCTTAAAAAAATTTATATCCCTGTCTGAGGCACTTACCATGTGGATTGGCCTGCAGGATCCCATATGGTCATTGTGGGAGTTCCACCTCTGGAATTCTGGGTACTCTCCATGCTCCAGGATGTACTGCTGGCCCTTGAAGTCCGGGTGGCCGTAGCAGATCCAGGCCCCACTCTCCACACGGATAGAGTTCACCCTGAAAACACAAGAAAACAAATCTCCTCTGGGATTTTCACATTAAAAGTCCGTTGTTGGCAGGTTTTAATGTGAAATGAACATCAGGAAGTGTTGAGCTGGAAGAGAGGCGGAGAGAAGTCTAAACTACTGACAGTAAAGATTATAAACCTGAGTAAAACCCTAGTTTTTGCTCGTACCTGTTCATGAAGCCACAGTCTTGGAAGTTGTCGCAGTCTCCTCTGACCTCTAGCTTCCTGTCAGTGAAAGACTTCCCCTCATAGAAGGTGATCTGGGGGAAAAGATGTAGAAACCGATGCACGTTAATTTTTTCTTTTACCTAAATCAAATTTTATGTAAGTTTTCCCAGTTGTTAGTGCAAATTTCAGTGCTTTAATTTTAGTGCAAAGGAGATTTTTTCAAAGCACAGAGAAAACGCTAAACATGTAATAGCCAGCTAACTAGCAGACTGGTTGGTGGACTGGATGCCACCAAGGGTTAAGGGGCCCCCTGCTGAGCCTCTGATTGAAGAGACCATTAACATGTCTTTTCAGAAAGTCAATCAAATGACTTAGGGAAAAAAACCCAGAAAGAGTCATGAGAATTATTTTAGGTTTCTTTGGGTCTTGGGCTCCAATAAACCAAGTAGTAGTGAGACTGGAAAAATGCATTTTCTGAAGAAAAAGCGTATGGATGTTGACTGCTAAAAGATCGCCCTGTCTTATAGACTCTAGTTACTTTATCAGTTTTAGTTACTTCTCATGCCTTTAGTTCCCTTTAGTTACCTTTCATAATTTTATCTTATCTGACTACAGCTGTATTGATTATTGTGCATTACTGAGCCCTGGTTATCTTCTAATACATTCATTCTCTTTGCTTATATGTCTTACAATTTGAATGAGGTAGAATCTGCTTACTTTCTATAACCTTTGAATGTCTGCATCTCCCAGGCAACCAGACGACCTATTTACATCTCAACAAAGCCCCACTAGTCCACACCTGGACACACTAAGCATATCCCAAGTTCTGCCCCACCAGGGGGTATCTTGCACACACAGAGGGTTGTATCACCTGAAGACGACCACTTGGCCAGCTTATTGTCTCAAACACACACACACACACACACACACATACC
>NW_018128235.1:840949-859188 GCF_001952655.1 Monopterus albus | reverse complement strand
ATGATTTGACTGAGAAACAATTTTCCCCATGGTGATCTTGATGGTCTGTCTGAAACTGTGAACTAATGAGGTATTAACCCAGGTGTAACTACAATGTGAAAAGCTTTTAAATGGAATGACTCAATATTCTAAATAATAAAAACTGTAATAACTCTGTTGATAAAATTAGTTTTTAAACTGTCTGTACAAATTTCACATTTTAAAATTTAAAAAGGTTCAATTAGAAAAAAATTCTTGAAGCTAAAGTTCAAAAGATCATAATGTCTAACTATTTAGTGTGATATATATTTAAGTAGTTAACAGCAGTTAACAGATACCAACTGCATCTGCAAGACAGAATTGTACTGTATTTTGGTAGCGATCGTTGTAGGGAAGAGATAAACAGTAGATCGTAACGTTTTCTGCTGCCAAGCTGCTAGCAGGAGGGGGCGGACTGGCAGTGCCAGTGCCTCTGAGCCGCTCCATATCCAGCTGAAAATCAGCTGTGAGCATCCGGTGGGAGCGTCTGCACAGGAGTGAGAGAGCAAGAGACGTGGCGATGAGCAAAGTGACATCTGCATGAAGTTTAATATATACAGCACACTGTTGTGTTATTTCACTGTTGTATTATGTCAAGATATTAAACAAATTGAAGGAACCGTGGCGATTTATAATTACCCAGCGTAATTTTTTGAGAATGAGGAAGAGGATAAGCACAGAGACACCTGCTAGAACGGGTGTCACGTGACCGAGAATGTCCCATAGAGTTTACATTGCGCCATTCATTTCTATGGAGAAATACAGAAAATATAAATGTCGATTATAAAAAAAACTGTATAAGATATCAAGATGATTGTTGCACCAGTGGTAGCTGAACGTCTCACAAGATGAATAGAGTTGAAATGGCGTTTCTAGCCCAAGGTATACCGGAGATATTAATGTTCAAAGACGATGAGGCTTTCAAGACTTTCCCATTCATTTGCTTGGGAAAAATTTGTGATGAAAAAAGCTGAATTTTTTAAAAAGTATGAAAGTTATAAAGATGGTTGCACCATTGGTAGCTGAACGTCTCACGAGTTGAACAAAGTTGAAATGGCATTTCTAGCCCAAATTATGCCGGACATATTAAGCTTCCAACTTTGCCCCATTCATTTCCAATGGGGAAATTTCTGTAAAAAAAAAGCTGAATATCTTAAAAAGTATGAAAGTTATAATTGTATGGATGCTGAATCAGCATCCATACAATAATAATAAATAATTGGATAACATAGTATGGATGCTGACTCAGCATCCATACAATAATTGGAAAACATAGTATGGATGCTGAATCAGCATCCATACAATAATAATAAATAATTGGATAACATAGTATGGATGCTGACTCAGCATCCATACAATAATTGGAAAACATAGTATGGATGCTGAATCAGCATCCATACAATAATAATAAATAATTGGATAACATAGTATGGATGCTGACTCAGCATCCATACAATAATTGGAAAACATAGTATGGATGCTGAATCAGCATCCATACAATAATAATAAATAATTGGATAACATAGTATGGATGCTGACTCAGCATCCATACAATAATTGGAAAACATAGTATGGATGCTGAATCAGCATCCATACAATAATAATAAATAATTGGATAACATAGTATGGATGCTGACTCAGCATCCATACAATAATTGGAAAACATAGTATGGATGCTGAATCAGCATCCATACAATAATAATAAATAATTGGATAACATAGTATGGATGCTGACTCAGCATCCATACAATAATTGGAAAACATAGTATGGATGCTGAATCAGCATCCATACAATAATAATAAATAATTGGATAACATAGTATGGATGCTGACTCAGCATCCATACAATAATTGGAAAACATAGTATGGATGCTGAATCAGCATCCATACAATAATAATAAATAATTGGATAACATAGTATGGATGCTGACTCAGCATCCATACAATAATTGGAAAACATAGTATGGATGCTGAATCAGCATCCATACAATAATAATAAATAATTGGATAACATAGTATGGATGCTGACTCAGCATCCATACAATAATTGGAAAACATAGTATGGATGCTGAATCAGCATCCATACAATAATAATAAATAATTGGATAACATAGTATGGATGCTGACTCAGCATCCATACAATAATTGGAAAACATAGTATGGATGCTGAATCAGCATCCATACAATAATAATAAATAATTGGATAACATAGTATGGATGCTGACTCAGCATCCATACAATAATAAAGACCAGGAAAACAAGCTATGGATGCTGAGTCAGCATTCATACAATAAAGACCAGGAAAACAAGGTATGGATGCTGAGTCAGCATCCATACCTTGTAGATGGATGTAGATGGTTAGACCAGTAATCTACCAGCCACGTTATTCATCTTTCATTTTGGATCAGAGTTTTTGTCTTTAAATCACAACTACTTAGTTTTGCAAATTCAGAAAAATTGAGCTTTTACCAATTTAAGTGTAGTGCTTCTCACTGGACACAGTTTGTAAAACACTGTCTACATTAATTAAAATTAAGAAATGTGATATTTCACAGGACACTTAAAAGTGAAAATGTGTTTAAATTATTAGCCTGAAATATTTTGCTTTGAAAATCAAATAGGCTGCTCTGACCTCTTTCAAGTTTTTAGATACACAATGCTGCAGCTGTGTTGCTCACCTTCCCGGAGTACTGCGACATGTTTTGCCCACTGGACGTTTTCTGGCCTGGCACAGAATCCACACACACAGTGTAGCAGAGAAGAAGTTGGATGCCCCTATTTATATGGGGAGGGGGGTGAAGTCCTGGCCCCAGGGACAAAAGCTGGGGATTTAAAGGCTTGTGCTGTCTCGACACTTTCTCTATATGAGTGGAAAGAAGAATGTGCTGAGGTTTGTAGCACTGCACATTTCTATGAAGTCACAATATATGTATGTGTATTTATCATGTACTTTTAAATAATGAGTTTCTATGGAGACACAGAGTGAATCATATATTTTTAGCAGGAGTGTAATAAGTTTTTGATTGACTTAAGTATAATTTCTTGAAAAGTAAATGAAGTTTGGTGGAAACGTCTTGTAAAGCATCAGCAATACAATTACATAAGTATTCCCAGCTTCATGTAGTTAAAGTATCTATAGTAAAAATACCTGTCATACTACTCCCTGTATTACTATGACTGTATTACCCTGATTGGTTGACTTGACCCCCACTCCTGCTCAGAAGGTGGCGGTAACGCGCCTCACGTTGCTTGACACGGAGAATAAGAAGAAGAAGAAGACGACGACGACGACTATGGCTTCTGTCGTCCTGAGGTGGTGTGCTGTCCGGCGTGTTCTCCTGTTAACAAGGTGAGGATGAGAACAGTGTTTATGTCTGATGCCTTTACCGAGCTGTGTGTGTCCGCAATTATATCTGCTAGCTAGCTCGGTTAGGATAACAACCTCGGAATGTGTGTTTGTCTCCGGTGTTAGTCGTTATCATCAGCTAACGCCACCAAATAAGAAGCAAGCCAGCGGGCTGTGCGCGGTGAACACCGGCGTTTAGTTAATGACTTTTATCAGTTGTCATAGGAGTGAGCATGGTACAGCTAGCTGCGCTAACTGTTCCAGCTGCGCTAACTGCGCTACTGAGGAGAATCACAGGGGAACATGGATTGATTCACTGACTGATCATTACTGTGTTAGCATTTTTAGGTAATTGTTGCTGTGAAAACTTTTGTTGTTTTGAGCCTTTTTGCGGATTTTTTAATATCTCTTTCTAGTCACTTGGTGTTTCTGTGGTCGTTTTCCCTCCCAGTTTCTTTTGCACCTCTGTTACTGAGTGGTGTTTTGTGTGTCCAGCTCACACCAGTTCCCCACAGTTCCTAGTCTGAAGCTCCATACTACAGTTTCTGCTATGATGGGTGAGTATCTGCTGCAGGTTGAGGTCATTTTGTTTTTTTATGATAATTTTTCATCTCTTTGAAGTAATTTAGTCTATTCTTATAGGAGTTACATGCCAAATTAGTAATCAATAATCTACCAGATTTGGATACAGAAGTATTTTTAAAGATTATTCACCACTGAGTGCTGGAGAGGCTGCTGACCATATTTGAACCCCCTTGTGGCCAACGTGTGTAGCTGGGTCAGTGACACATGCCCATTCATTTTCAATGGAGACCAGATCACTCAGTCCGCCCTGCCTTGCAGGACACCTAAAAGTAGGCTACCCGTTTGCCCACCTGGCAGTATTTGGGGTTAAAAAAATAAAACAAGAAGCTAATTAAAGTTCTTATGTAATGTAAAAGATGAACAGATGATAGATCTTCATAACCATTTGCATGTTTGCACTTTCTGTTGCTTGTAAATACTGCTTATTTTTGTTATATTACACAGCCTTATGATGGTTTACTGTTTGCACATTGAGAGCCGATGTACCAGAGTCAAATTCCTTGTGTGTCCAACACACCTGGCCAATAAAGCAGATTCTGATTCTGATTCTGATGTACACCATCATGCAGACTGTGCTCCAGTTCCATCACTGATGTGAGATCAGCCGATAGTTTTACCAGTGAAGATGTCTCATTTGTTGGAGTTGTTGGAACAGCAGAAGGCGCTCAGTTCACGCTAATGCTTAGGCTTTATTGAAATTTCCTGCTGTTTCTAATATCCGAATACTAAAATTGAAAACTGATTACCTACCCTACAAATGAATATCTGAATAGTTGAATATTTGTGTCCAGCCCTAGTTCAGATAAGCTTAAGCTTTTTCAGCAGACCGAAATTTTCTGGTCATCTGGTCACTAATGGTGGTGTGTGTGTGTGTGTGTGGGGGTGTGTGTGTGTGTGTGTGTGTGTGTGTGTCTGCGTCTGCAGGTGCAACAGTGCAGCAGTTTGAGGAGGCCAAGAGTAAATTGTCTACACTGAAGAATGACCCAGGCAACGAGGTCAAACTGAGGATTTACGCTCTGTTCAAACAGGTGGGCCACGCAACAGGTGTGCTGTTATGAGGACATTGTGAATATGTTTTCATATGTTAAGAGGACTTGTTGACATTTTGACAGCTGGTATGATGTCACCATGTAGTTCTGTGGATGTTTGAATGCTTGTGAGGACATTTTAACTTTTTCTTTGAAGTTGTGATGACACACACTTGTCTCGCCCTTCTCCTCTTCTTCCTCCAGGCCACCCAGGGTCCCTGTAACACTCCCAGACCTGGTATGCTGGACTTTGTCAACAAGGCAAAGTGGGACGCATGGAAGAGTCTGGGTTCCACACCACAGGTGCTTTGCTTTTAGCACAACAGTCTCCTCGCTGTAATATTAAATAAACAGGAAATGTCTGCATCTGTCAGGATGATGCCCGGCAGCAGTACTGCAAACTGATCGAGTCCTTGGTGGAGGAAGAAGGAGGAAGCTCCACCCAGTTGACTACAAAAGCTGCTGGAAGTGGGGCAGTGTACGAGACACTGCTGGTCACCAAGGAAGACAACATTACCACCATCACGCTGAACCGGCCGGCAAAGAAGAACGCCATCACCACAGGGGTGTGTGCATGTCGTCTTCTTCTTCTTCTTCTTCTTCTTCTTCTTTTGAGGGGGCAGTTTGACATTTGAGATTAGCTTGATGTTGTGATGACATGTAAAGACAGCTTTACATTATAGGGACGTTTTGATGTCGGAACATTAAATCGGAACTTGTACAGAAAATTTAAAAACGGGTACAAACCATACTAAAGTGAGTTCTCAAGGAGCAATTACAGCATGTGTTTTTGCACTGAACAAAATCTGTTTTATTGACTCCTGATGTTATGTGATTTATTTCTTCAGTTGTAAAACCATCGGTTTCTGCTCGGTTTCTCTTTCCTACAGGTTGAGCTGAAGCTAATGTCTTTTAATGAGTTCTTAAACATCTAATCTGTTTCAGATGTACAACGAGATCATTGCAGCGCTTGAGCAGGCTGCGAAAGATGAGTCGGTCATTGCTGTTTTTACTGGTACACACACGAAGTGCACAGTATTCCTGTACACTCAATGAATTAAAGAAAAAAAATGAAGGTAGCAAGAAAGGAGTGATTGAAGGAAGGAGATGCAATACTGTAGCTCATGTTGTTGTGTTTTTTGTTATTTGCTGCTGTTCACAAAGTTGTTTTGGCCATAATCTTCCCCCTAGTGGTTGTACACACGAACACAAAGTGCAATAAGTTGTGAACTTTATCGTAGGGTTTAATTTTGTTTAATGGGGTGGCAGTAACAGATTAACTTAGCTCATGTTACACTTTGGAAAAAATACAGTGTGAAAATATATTTAATCAATCAGTGTTAATAAATATCCTCACAGGTGCTGGCGATTTCTACTGCAGCGGCAATGACTTGACCAACTTCTCCAAGATCCAAGACGGGGGGGTGCAGGAGGCGGCCAGACGTGGTGGAGACCTGCTCAGGTGATCAGTGACCTGTCAGCCAGTGATCAGATCGATCAGTGGCACAAGCACAAAGTGCCATGTTGAAAAGTATTAGCAAAAAGCAAACATTAAATTCCTAATGTTTAGTAGTTAATGGTTAAGTCATGAAATGCCATAAACTACTGTTTAACAGCACATTAGCTAATATCTAATGTAAGAATGAAGCAGGTTCCTACTGCTTTCAGCACGTGCTGTCAGAATGCTAATCTTAACTAAGTACAACTAATGTTCTTCATTATTGTTATTTTGTTTGTGTGGAGTTCACAGGTGCCAGAAAAGCCTTCAGCATTTTTTGTCTCACACATAACAATAAAAACCAGCTTTAAACGACTTCTTCTTTCTACAGGAAGTATGTGAAGGCCTACATTGACTTTCCCAAGCTGCTGGTTGCTGTGGTGAATGGGCCAGCTGTGGGGGTCTCAGTCACGGTGCTGGGACTTTTTGACCTGGTCTATGCTACGGAGCGGGTATGGGTATGCACACAAGCACAGAAATCAGAAAACGGCTCAGGACATTGATGGGAAACTGTCTCACTCCACCAGGCTACATTCCATACCCCATTCAGTCAGCTGGGGCAGAGCGCTGAGGGCTGCTCCTCCTATACCTTCCCCAAGATAATGGGTGCTGCTAAGGTACACACACTGACAGTAAAGTTTAGACACTAGAGGTGTGATGAGATCTTGCAATATTAAAAAGTGATGAAATTTATCATTGAGGTGAAAAAGCTGTATCACAATATCAGTGCATAACCAAACCACAGCGGCAGCTAGCATGACGGCGTGTGAGGGTGAATTTAGCATAGAAGATGTCCCGCCATTTGTGAAAAGGAGTTCAGTCAGAAGGTTGGTGGCGGGCTGCCACAGTATCAACATTGACTGCCGCATTATGATTTAAAATAGGTTAAATCTTAATTCAGTGTAGTGCTGGGTGTAGTGCATGTATTCGCTCAGTCCCCCCGTGAGCCGGTCTATTTCTCTCTCACACACACAAGCACGTGACAACACATGACGACAGACCATCTGTGAACAGCTCCTCTCTGTGTTTGTTTTTATAATGTGCTGCTGTGTATTATTGATCATGGCTCACAAGCTTTCATATGTTTTGTGTGCCCATCTGTAAATTCATCACTGTATGTGGATTTGAATGATCTCAATGACTGTGCATCTCAGCTCTGCAACACTGCAGTGAAGTAACAAAATCTTTCATAGATCCAAACAGAAATGACTTCTCCATAGTAAGGTAGAAACAAGCTACAGCTTAATTTTCATCGGGACAGGGACCAAGCCCAGTGTGGAGGACGGCTCGTTCTAGTGAAAATTTGGCTGTAGCTTGTTGTCTACCTTACTGCATTTGGAAACGGCGTCATTTGTGTGACTTTTTGAGCTGGGAGACGCAGCAGTACTGCAAACTGATCGAGTCCTTGGTGGAGGAAGAAGGAGGAAGCTCCACCCAGTTGACTACAAAAGCTGCTGGAAGTGGGGCAGTGTACGAGACACTGCTGGTCACCAAGGAAGACAACATTACCACCATCACGCTGAACCGGCCGGCAAAGAAGAACGCCATCACCACAGGGGTGTGTGCATGTCGTCTTCTTCTTCTTCTTCTTCTTCTTCTTCTTCTTTTGAGGGGGCAGTTTGACATTTGAGATTAGCTTGATGTTGTGATGACATGTAAAGACAGCTTTACATTATAGGGACGTTTTGATGTCGGAACATTAAATCGGAACTTGTACAGAAAATTTAAAAACGGGTACAAACCATACTAAAGTGAGTTCTCAAGGAGCAATTACAGCATGTGTTTTTGCACTGAACAAAATCTGTTTTATTGACTCCTGATGTTATGTGATTTATTTCTTCAGTTGTAAAACCATCGGTTTCTGCTCGGTTTCTCTTTCCTACAGGTTGAGCTGAAGCTAATGTCTTTTAATGAGTTCTTAAACATCTAATCTGTTTCAGATGTACAACGAGATCATTGCAGCGCTTGAGCAGGCTGCGAAAGATGAGTCGGTCATTGCTGTTTTTACTGGTACACACACGAAGTGCACAGTATTCCTGTACACTCAATGAATTAAAGAAAAAAAATGAAGGTAGCAAGAAAGGAGTGATTGAAGGAAGGAGATGCAATACTGTAGCTCATGTTGTTGTGTTTTTTGTTATTTGCTGCTGTTCACAAAGTTGTTTTGGCCATAATCTTCCCCCTAGTGGTTGTACACACGAACACAAAGTGCAATAAGTTGTGAACTTTATCGTAGGGTTTAATTTTGTTTAATGGGGTGGCAGTAACAGATTAACTTAGCTCATGTTACACTTTGGAAAAAATACAGTGTGAAAATATATTTAATCAATCAGTGTTAATAAATATCCTCACAGGTGCTGGCGATTTCTACTGCAGCGGCAATGACTTGACCAACTTCTCCAAGATCCAAGACGGGGGGGTGCAGGAGGCGGCCAGACGTGGTGGAGACCTGCTCAGGTGATCAGTGACCTGTCAGCCAGTGATCAGATCGATCAGTGGCACAAGCACAAAGTGCCATGTTGAAAAGTATTAGCAAAAAGCAAACATTAAATTCCTAATGTTTAGTAGTTAATGGTTAAGTCATGAAATGCCATAAACTACTGTTTAACAGCACATTAGCTAATATCTAATGTAAGAATGAAGCAGGTTCCTACTGCTTTCAGCACGTGCTGTCAGAATGCTAATCTTAACTAAGTACAACTAATGTTCTTCATTATTGTTATTTTGTTTGTGTGGAGTTCACAGGTGCCAGAAAAGCCTTCAGCATTTTTTGTCTCACACATAACAATAAAAACCAGCTTTAAACGACTTCTTCTTTCTACAGGAAGTATGTGAAGGCCTACATTGACTTTCCCAAGCTGCTGGTTGCTGTGGTGAATGGGCCAGCTGTGGGGGTCTCAGTCACGGTGCTGGGACTTTTTGACCTGGTCTATGCTACGGAGCGGGTATGGGTATGCACACAAGCACAGAAATCAGAAAACGGCTCAGGACATTGATGGGAAACTGTCTCACTCCACCAGGCTACATTCCATACCCCATTCAGTCAGCTGGGGCAGAGCGCTGAGGGCTGCTCCTCCTATACCTTCCCCAAGATAATGGGTGCTGCTAAGGTACACACACTGACAGTAAAGTTTAGACACTAGAGGTGTGATGAGATCTTGCAATATTAAAAAGTGATGAAATTTATCATTGAGGTGAAAAAGCTGTATCACAATATCAGTGCATAACCAAACCACAGCGGCAGCTAGCATGACGGCGTGTGAGGGTGAATTTAGCATAGAAGATGTCCCGCCATTTGTGAAAAGGAGTTCAGTCAGAAGGTTGGTGGCGGGCTGCCACAGTATCAACATTGACTGCCGCATTATGATTTAAAATAGGTTAAATCTTAATTCAGTGTAGTGCTGGGTGTAGTGCATGTATTCGCTCAGTCCCCCCGTGAGCCGGTCTATTTCTCTCTCACACACACAAGCACGTGACAACACATGACGACAGACCATCTGTGAACAGCTCCTCTCTGTGTTTGTTTTTATAATGTGCTGCTGTGTATTATTGATCATGGCTCACAAGCTTTCATATGTTTTGTGTGCCCATCTGTAAATTCATCACTGTATGTGGATTTGAATGATCTCAATGACTGTGCATCTCAGCTCTGCAACACTGCAGTGAAGTAACAAAATCTTTCATAGATCCAAACAGAAATGACTTCTCCATAGTAAGGTAGAAACAAGCTACAGCTTAATTTTCATCAAACTGAGCCTCTTCCACGTGGGACAGGGACCATCTCCAGTGTGGAGGACGGCTCGTTCTAGTGAAAATTTGGCTGTAGCTTGTTGTCTACCTTACTGCATTTGGAAACGGCGTCATTTGTGTGACTTTTTGAGCTGGGAGACTGGAATCTTTCCAACTTTACTGAAATCTCAGCTCTGGTCATCACCTGCGCGCCCCCTCCCTGCACACTGTACTTGGCGTCCTGGGTAGTAGACTACCTTATTGTAAAAAGTGCACACATCTGCACAAGTAAGGTAGAAACAAGCTACAGCTTAATTTTCATCAAACTGAGCCTCTTCCACGTGGGACAGGGACCATCTCCAGTGTGGAGGACGGCTCGTTCTAGTGAAAATTTGGCTGTAGCTTGTTGTCTACCTTACTGCATTTGGAAACGGCGTCATTTGTGTGACTTTTTGAGCTGGGAGACTGGAATCTTTCCAACTTTACTGAAATCTCAGCTCTGGTCATCACCTGCGCGCCCCCTCCCTGCACACTGTACTTGGCGTCCTGGGTAGTAGACTACCTTATTGTAAAAAGTGCACACATCTGCACATTGTCAAAAATCTGTGAGTACTCATTTATGAAAATTTGATATAACTCTATAAATCTTTAATTTGAATTTTAGGCCATAAAAATATATTTTATTTTATTATTTTTCACTTGCTGTTTTTAAAGTGCCTTTATTCTGTATTATTATTTACTTATTTTTATTTTATATTTAGACTATATTGTTTGGCATTCATTGTGGACAGCAAAGGAAGAATTTCATTGTGCAGGGAAACATGTTCTCTTACTGTGCATATGACAAAGACTTTGATATAAAAAGTTGTAAATACAGTATGTATAAAATCTGCTAAACTGAATTTTTGGCTGTAGAAAGTCTCACTCTCTCTGTCTCTCTCTCTCCAGGCTAGCGAGATGCTGCTCTTCAACAAGAAGCTGACGGCAGTCCAGGCCTGTGAGCTTGGCCTCGTCACTGAGGTTTTCCCTGACAGCAGCTTCCAGTCTGAGGTCTGGGCCCGACTGAAGGCCTACGCCAAGCTGCCTCACAATGTAAGCTTACGTGTCACATAAGCTGACCATGCTAACATGAAGAGCCACACTGGAACAACTCATTCCAGACAAGGTATTGCCTGTCAAGTTGTGCTGGACATGTCTCGCCCATGTCATCAGAAGAGAAGCTTATTGCAATTTTCTTTTTTTTTTAATGCTTTCATAAAAAGATAAATTAGCTAGATAGTTGATGTCATGTTGCTTTAAGGGGCAACCCTTGGAGGACTGCAAGGACCTGCAACAAGCTGGATCACATGTAACCTATTCTGACTTGTAGTTAATGCTACAGTGTTAGATTGTAGATTAATATCAGTTCTGGTTCCTCCTGCTCTTCTCTTTGTCTTCCAGTCTCTGACTCTGTCCAAGCAGCTGATCCGGTCAGGGGAGAAAGAGCGTCTGCATGCGGTCAACAATGCTGAGGTGGAACTCTTGGTGGAGCGCTGGACATCGGATGAGTGCCTCACTGCCATCATGAGCTTCTTTCAGGGCAAGGCCAAGCTCTGACAGGTCCCCACAATGATAGAAATATCCCCACAGTATAGAAAAATGTATATTGATGCATAAAAAAATGCGTCCAGTTTTCTGCACACTTGCAGTGCAGATTCAAACTCTGGACTAGTATGCTGACCAATGTGGATCCAGGCTAACTTTCTTGGACCCCTGCAGGCACTTGATAATGGCCCAATTGGTCATCAAAATCATTTTAATGTCCGTTTGTTGAATATTTCTGCGTTTTTGACCATTTTCCATGTGCTCTAGCTCAATCTCACGGCTTGACAAAAGAAGAGAGTGTTTCTAAGAGTCAAGGACTTGTTGTTCAGGCAGAGAAAAGTGTACATCCTTGAGGAAACTAAGAACTAGTTTTCACCTGGCTCAACTGCCAGTTACACAGTTTCTCTCTGTAATAATCTAGAAAGGATTTCATACTGGATCCAGACATGATGAAGTGCTAAAAATCTTCTAATATCATGGTAAATGAACTGCTGATGTCATACTAAGAATCAGTTTACAGCATGCTAACAGAAAGATGATGAGCTGCTGACATAATGGTAACAAACACCCAACATATTGCTAATGAACCGCTAAAATCATGCTCAAACTGTATATCATGCTAACAAACCACTGGCCTCATGTCAACGAACCACTGACATTATGCTAACTGCTAACAAACTGCCATTGTCATATTAAAAGAACCTATTATTGTAATGAACCACCAACAGTATACTAACAAACCACTAATCTGAAGTTAACAAACTCCTAACATCAGGCTAACAAACCAGCCTTTGGTTTCAGACATCCTAGCAGTGTCTGCTGTGTTTCTATTGGTTTAACATGAAGGAGCCCATTTGTGTTGACTGTCAATGTGCCTCATGGCACTTAAAATTAAAACTGTCACTTCAATAAAGAACAGCTCACTGATTGGTTTTCCAAGGTGTTCTGACCTGTGAACTGAAGCTTATTTTGTTTTATTTTTTACAGATAATTTTAAGAGGTATTTTGAGTAAAAAGAAACTGACAAATATTGATTTTTCTATTGGGATTCGGCTTAATGATTATTTTCAACCTCGAATAACAGCTTTTATTTAATCAAAATACTAAAGGCTTAAAATTGTTAGCATTAGCTTAATGGCTTTGTCAGGTGAGAAACAAGATACTCATTCTTGTTTCTTAAAATGCATGTAATGTTGGGTTGTTGTTAATGCTAGCTTTTGATGGCTTCAAATAACAGACTTTACAATAGACTGTCCTCACAATGACAGAAATATGTTCGGGTGTATGTCCACATGTCTTCCACCAGGTGACAGTACTCAGTTGTAAATAACTATATGGTGTATTAAAGGAACAGTCTGACATTTTTGGAGGGAGAAGGAAAGATTGGGTGAAGGCAGACATAAAAATTTGAGTAAAAGAAAAGTTTGATTTTATTTGTAGGGTTTTTGGACTTTCTTGTGCTTTAAGAAAGAATTTCTTCCATATTTAACGTTTTACTCCCATTTTGTGTAATTATTTTTTGGAAAGGTTGTGTTGTCTATATTTATTACCATTGTGTTTAATCTTATATTTGTTTTTAGGTAAAAACTGAAGATATATGGAATTGTGGTAAGCAAAAAAGCTCTATAGTCATCAGAGATGCAAAACCATCACAGAGACACTAAAAACAAAAGTCGTACTAATAAAAGTTAGAGCGACCAAAGCAGTGTACAGGTTCTAAGATGCTTTAGTGGTCACTCAAGGACATTTTTGACTAGTGCAAAACAGGTTGCTACTGCTGGACTGCTGCTGGTGTCTGACAGCTTGCAAACTTAACTGGTTTGCTTCGTGGCGCGGTAAATAGCAGACAGCTAATGTAGCTAACAGCTAACTGACAATTGTTATCTTAATGAGCGTATTTAGCAAACAGCTAATGTAGCTAACAGTTAAGTAAACGATGTCAGTGAGTGCAGTTAGCACACAGGTAATGGATCTAACTAAACATTTTAGTGACTAGTTAGCAGCCAGCTCACTTTTTTTCTACTTTCAAAAATAAGTGACAAACTCTCAGCTATAGAAACGTTTTGAACTTGACTATGAGAAAGGAAGTGATGCCATGCTCTGTGGTGGCTGTATGGCAGTATGTGTCCGAGTTGTCAACTCATTTAAGTTGTGCATTTGATTTAAGTGCAGTCATCAAAGGAAAGTGTCCAACATCTCGTTGTGGTGAGTTCAGGTGTTGCTGATCATGACCTGTCATGTTTGTGTGCTGAATGTATAGCTCCCATTAAAAAAAAAAAAAAACACACTGAACTGGCAGAAAATAAAACAGAAGAATCAGTAGAGTTTGTCATAAATGTTAAATCGGAATTAAAGGTCAGAACAAAAGACACTGTAGAACTTGCCGAAGAATCCTAAGGACTTAAAGTTTGCTTCAGTGTCACAGTAATTCAGTGATAGTTGTTTGCATAATCATGGATACACTACAAACAGGAAATGATATTAGATAATTTGGCATTCTTGGTGTTTGGATAGGAGGTGGGACCACAGTGTCAGAAAACCTGTGAAAATCCCTGATTTATAGAAAAGAAATAATGTTGAATGCGGTTCTGGCTTCAGTTGGTCCTGATGTAAAATCCCTCCCCACTAGCACACACACCTACACTGATTCCTGTGTCAGTGAAAGTGTGGTTCAAGCGTTGCATTTGATCTGTGCAGCGTCATTGAGGACTGGGATGAAACGGCTGACCTTGTGGTGAGAGGGAGGGCTGACAGACACAGACAAGCTGGGTGCTTTCCAAAAATGTTCCCACTTTGTATGTAAAAAGAAAAAAAAAAAGCTCTGCATTGAAATTATTGGAATATGTTATTGGATTAATTGTGGATTATAACTTAAATTTTACTTACAAAGACGCTTTACAAAGTGCTCCTGTTCAAGGTGACCATCTCATCAAACTGGTCAAGATGTTACCAACAGTGTTCTTAAGTTGTCAAGACAAACAATGGCGACTTGGAAGAATCTAAAATATGAAACACATTTTGCTGTTATCTTACTTACTGTGTAATTCCATATTTGTTGATCCATAGTGCTGCTGTCTTCACTTTTAATCTGCGAAGCATAACATAATAGGAAAAGAAAAACCATCCGGTCATGGGGTGTGTCCAAATTGTGATGGTTTGTAAAGGGTTGTAACATTAGGTTTCAGTAGTGTATCTTTTCACAAAAGTCAAGAAAGAAAGAACTGAAGGGAGAAGGGAGGGAAGAAGTGGCCAAGGGATAGAAGGAAGGAAAAAGAAGAAGGAAAGACAACAAATTTGGAGAAGGATAAAAAGGAGGAAAGGTAAGAAAAGACATCATCCTTCTTTATTTTCCCCTTTCCTGCCTGCCCTTTCCTTTCTTGTCTCCTCGCCTTCCCTCTGAGTCACAGAGCTGGGAGGAGACCCAATGAGACAGAGGCTGAGTGAGGAGAAGAGAGAGAGTGTGAGTCCGTCCCCCTGTGGTGAAAACCTCGGCGCTTCTGAACAACAGAGGAAAACTCTCCCTCTCTCCTCAGGATCTCTGCAGCTCTGGACTTTTTCCCTCATTCCATTCATCACTTTTGAGATTTTTTTTCTTCTTCTGTTGATTTTTTCTTTTTTGTGACGCCTCCACATCTTCCAGCCATCTGTCCCCCGACACAAAAAGAAGAGGAGGAGGATAACTCATTTTTTCTTTCTTTTCGTTTACAGCCCCCCCACCCCCCGTCCCTGACTATGGCTTTTTCACAGGTGGACTGAGCTGAACTTTGGAAAAACTTCTGAGACAAAAGGAGGAAGGAGAAGGTGACAACCTTTTTTTTTTTCTTCTTTTTTGCACTTTTTTCTGCAGATCAGGATCAGACCACTATGATGTTCTTGCTCCTCCTGGTGCTGGTCCAGGTTTGGGGGTCCAGACTCCAAGCGTCCATTCACCCAGACTCTAGCTGCCCCACCTGTGCCCTGGCCATGGTGGATCCTGTAACCTCCACCTCCAGAGTGGAGGATGAGGATGTGGTGGAGGCAGTGAAGCGGCACATCCTGGACATGCTGCACCTGCCAGCGCCACCCAATGTGACGCGTCCAGTGCCGCGTGCTGCTCTTCTCAATGCCCTGCGAAAGCTGCACGTGGGGCAGGTGGCAGCTGATGGCAGTGTGCATATAGATGGTGGCGGAGGAGATGAAGGGGAGCAGGAGACAACAGAGATCATCACCTTCGCTGAGGCAGGTGGGTATTAACTGTACAGACAGGTTTTAGCTCATTTATCTACTGTATGTAGGGACATTTCTGTCATTGTGGGGACATTTCTATGTTGTCGAGACAATTCTGCCGGTTCAGGATTATGGAACTACTTTGAGTCAACTATAGAAAGATGAATGTTGAACAAACAGCAGCAGTTGGATAGACGATGTGTAAATCAGCATCTTTGTGTGTATGTTGGAATGCCTATATTCTTTACTTTGTGGGGACTTGCCTCCCTTCTGGGGACATAAAGAAATAGAAGTCATATTTTAGGGTGACATGACCTTTGGCCCCTCTATGTAGCAGCACTTGTGATGTTTCCCACAGTATTTCTTGAATGAATGTTGAAACATTCCAGGACTGTGATGTCTTCCCCTTCATTTCTCTGGACTTTCTGTCAGCGAGTGTGTGGAACGACAGATGGAAAAAAGTTTTCTATGATTGTGCAGGCGGGCTCAGAGGAAGCAGCTTTGTTTTAAGGACAAACACAGGAGTGACATTGTCTGAAAGAGTTCCAGAATATCTGTCGGGGAGTTTTTGTTTTGTTGAAGTCTGGCCAGAATGACGTTGAACGCTGATCTGATTGGTATTTTGAGGTACGAACCCAAAAAGAGTTCTGATTGGCTGATGATCACTTAAAACAGGACACTGTCCTTTTATATCAGTTCGGTTAGGTTTGCAAATCCATGTGCTAGTAGTTATGTAAATTTATATAAATCCATGTGCTAATTCTATAAATGTGATTAATCTGCACCCTTATTTAATTAATTGGTTCTTTAATTGTATTAGTCTGCAAATGTTAGTAATTTGTACACAAATTTTACTAGTTTCATTAATGTGGTTGGTAGTGCCGTCATTCCCCTGCCACCAGGAACCGTCCTGTATTCAGGCCAGCTGACTGGCTATTGACCCAAGCTGCCTGGCCAAAGTGCACATTTGTGTTTTCATTGCACAGCTCTCACAGAGTATGTCATGGTGCCATCTTCTGCGTGATACCAATAGTAGGTGCACAACATTTGACAAACATATCTGTTCTATTGGCTTCTGTTTATTATGTGATAATACACTGCCATCATCTTCTTTCATCCTTATTTTAAAGAGGACAGGTCTCCTTCAGCTGAGATGCTTCCTGTTGTTCAAGTTTTCTCTGGGCCAATCAGAACGTGGTGACCTGTGCAACTGTTCTGCCAATTCATGTGCATCCAAATATTTTTTCCTCTCTTATGACCAGTGTGGGGCTATGTACAAACTCCACTCAGAATCCCATTCAAAGTATATTTAAAACTGGACTGATTTTAGAGAAAATGGTACTGTCCACCCCAACTGCAACCCAGCCAGCAAGCAAACCAGACAGTGGTCCTGAGGTCTGGTTTCAATAAATGTTGAATGTATGATGCTTGAGAATTTCTTTAATGTAGAAGAAACCTTAAAGAAAAAACCTCCAGTCATCACACCATTAATTGTATGTTTTCTGTTTTGTCATAATATTGCAATGCAGTGTTTGTTTCTGATGAACTGAACTTGTTTATTATGGTGTAACCTGGGGTTTTGATGATCTAACTGGATTTTTAACAATCTACACCTGTTTTTGATGGTCTAAACTGGGCTTTTGATGTGAGATTAAATGAAGGGGGAGTAAATTTTGATAAGCAGATCAGGTCCGTGGTTAAATCTAGCTTTTTTCACCTGAGGCTCCTAACAAAGGTGAAACCCTTTTTATTGCATGCAGATTTAGAAAAAGCTATCCATGCTTTTATCACCTCGTGACTTTACTACTGTAATGCACTCTGTGTGGGAATTTCTCAGTCTCTTGTCCGGAAGCTTCAACTGGTCCAGAATGCTGTGGCTCGACTGGTGTTGAATACCCCCAGGTATGCCCACATCACCCCCGTTCTTCCAGTACAGTTTAGAATTGACTTCAAGGTGCTACTATTTGTATTTAAGTCTGCAGTATAAATGGCCTCACTCCTCCATAACTGTTGGATCAGCATCCATACAGGAGATAAACAGTTTGGTGCGCAGTTTTGTATTTTCGTGCTTCCTGTTTCATCAAAATAACATCCGGTTTTCAAAATAAAACCCAAAATACATATAAACATTGCTCAGAAATATAAATATTTCAATTATAGATGAAATTGGAGTGCCCACCCGAACTTTCTCTTGTCTTCTCCGCCATTTGGAATTTTACGTGTAGAGTGTTGTACTCTTCCAACA
>NW_018128235.1:826396-837804 GCF_001952655.1 Monopterus albus | reverse complement strand
TGAAAAGTTGTCCAGCATACTTTTAGCTATACAGGCCATCGAGGTCTTGATCTGTTCAACTCTTCAAGGACATCCCTGCTTGTACTCAAATTTTTCATAACATTTATACTTTTTAATCTATTCAGCTTTATATTTTTGCAATACAAGTCAATGGGAGCTCAAAGTGCTGAGTCAATGACACAGTCTTGGTGTCATCTGGTGTTTCATAAAATGCAGTGCAATTGAGACATGCCCCAACATAACTCCTCTCTCTGTCTCTCTCCCCCTCCCCTTCACCCTCTCCCTCTCTATTGCCCCTCCCCCCTCCCATACCAACATGTTCAGCTCCACAAGGACATTCATGCTTCTATTCAGAATGTTTCTAAACTTCATACTTTTGAAATATGTAGCTTTATTTTGAAAGTTTTGCACCATTCAAAAGAATGGGGAAATTCTACTTCAGCATACTTTCAGCTAGCAAAACCATTCAGGTGACAAAGTCTTCAGCATATTCAGGGCGATCTTTCAGCAATTCGCATCCACACATGCATTTTCGACAGGAAATGCAGTTTTCTAGTTATTATTCTGATTTCTTCCATCCTTTTTTCGGCACTTAATTGCTTCAGCATACTTTCAGCTAGCAAAACCATTCAGGTGACAAAGTCTTCAGCATATTCAGGGCGATCTTTCAGCAATTCGCATCCACACATGCATTTTCGACAGGAAATGCAGTTTTCTAGTTATTATTCTGATTTCTTCCATCCTTTTTTCGGCACTTAATTGCTTCAGCATACTTTCAGCTAGCAAAACCATTCAGGTGACAAAGTCTTCAGCATATTCAGGGCGATCTTTCAGCAATTCGCATCCACACATGCATTTTCGACAGGAAATGCAGTTTTCTAGTTATTATTCTGATTTCTTCCATCCTTTTTTCGGCACTTAATTGCTTCAGCATACTTTCAGCTAGCAAAACCATTCAGGTGACAAAGTCTTCAGCATATTCAGGGCGATCTTTCAGCAATTCGCATCCACACATGCATTTTCGACAGGAAATGCAGTTTTCTAGTTATTATTCTGATTTCTTCCATCCTTTTTTCGGCACTTAATTGCTTCAGCATACTTTCAGCTAGCAAAACCATTCAGGTGACAAAGTCTTCAGCATATTCAGGGCGATCTTTCAGCAATTCGCATCCACACATGCATTTTCGACAGGAAATGCAGTTTTCTAGTTATTATTCTGATTTCTTCCATCCTTTTTTCGGCACTTAATTGCTTCAGCATACTTTCAGCTAGCAAAACCATTCAGGTGACAAAGTCTTCAGCATATTCAGGGCGATCTTTCAGCAATTCGCATCCACACATGCATTTTCGACAGGAAATGCAGTTTTCTAGTTATTATTCTGATTTCTTCCATCCTTTTTTCGGATCTAATTAATGCAGCATACTTTCACCTAGAAGGGCCATTGAGGTATCAAACTGTGTATCGCTTGTATTATTGTTTGTAACATTTAGCTTTTTTTCAGCAGATTTTCACATCTTAATATCTTCAGCATACCTTCAGCTAAAACCACCATTTCAACTAATAACTATTCAGCAACTTCTCAACTATTCATACAATAAACAGCTTTTTGATATTTATTGTTTTTGCATAATTACCATTTACATTTCATGACTTATTTCAATAGCCACACATATCTCTGTGTGTAGGACTACTCTTTCTTTCTCATACACACACATACACACAAACACCTTTAATAGTTTTGAAAATATTCAAATATTCTATTTCAGGTAGCAAAATGTTCAGCTCTTCGAGGACATTCATGCTTCTATTAACAATTTTTCAAATTGCACTTTTAAAATATTTACTTTTATTCTGAAAAGTTTGCCCTTTCAAACGAATGGGGAAATTCTACCTAAGCATACTTTCAGCTATTTGCGGTATCAAAATGTTCAAGTGTCCCATTACATTCATGCTTTGTCTCAGAATTATAATACACTTCACACTTCTGAAATATTTAGCTTTATTTTGAAAATTTCCCCGCATTCAAATTAATGGGAAAATTGTACTTCAGCATACTTTCAGGTAGATATGCCATTCAGGTGTCAAAATGTTCAGCACATAGCATCCACACACATTTTCGACAGGAAATGCATTTCTCTAGTTCAAGTTGCTCTGAGTCTGCAGCACAGTTCTGTACTTGATAAAGTTTGTCCTAGCATGCACTGGAGCATATATCAGCTGATTCAGATATTAGGATATCATTAAATGGGCTTTATCAGTAAGAATGTCTCCCATAATAATGCTTCAGTAGAGGCAAATAGTTTTGTCCCTAAAGCCAAGCTAATAGTTTTAGCAGCTAAAGCTGACAAAGCCGCTTTTGTGACTAAAGCTAATTGAAGAGTTTTAGCAACTAAAGCTAGATATTTTAATTGTATTTTATTTTTATTGCTGGCTCACAAAGTACACTGAGAGCCTCTGTACCAGAGGCAAATTTGTTGTGTGTCTAATCATGCTTGGCCAATAAAGATAAAGGCTTTATGTAGTTTTAAGCCTAAAGCTATCAGTTTTTTTTTCAGCTAAAGCTAAACAGCAAGTAGGTTTTGTGGCTAAAGCTATCTAAGTAGTTTATGCACTTAAAGCTAACTGAGTTCTTTTTGCAGCTAAAGCTAGCCAAGTCATTTTTGCTGCTAAAGCTAACTGAGTAGTTTTTGTGCTTAAAACAAACAGTGTTTTTTTGGGGGGTAAAGTTAACCAAATACCTTTGTGCCTAAAGCTAAAAGAGTAGTTTTGAACTTCAAACTAGTCAAGTAGTTTTTGCAACTAAAGCTAACCATATAGTTTTTTTTTTTACATTTAAATCCAAGTATTTTTATGGCTAAAGTTAACTGAGTAGGGTTTGTAGCTAAAGCTAACTGAGTAGTTTTATTGTTTGAGCCAATTATTGTCTCTGTTACTTATTGTAACCATGATGACAAACACCCCTTGCATAATAAGTGAGCTGACTAGCTGGTGGAGTAGAGTGTTGTTAACCTTGCTAATGACCACAAAGAGACAAAACAGCAAGAACAATCTGGGGCCTACATTGTCATGACCTTCTGTCTCTTTTTGTCTCCATCAGGAGAGTCTCCAGGTGTGGTAGACTTCATTCTGTCTAAGGATGGCACTGATGCATCTCTGGTGGAGCAGGCCAACATCTGGCTCTTCCTCAAATTGTCCAAGACCAACCGCAGCCAAGTCAAAGTCACCCTTCAGCTTTTCCAGAAGAAACATCGACACCACCGCCCAATTTCACCACAGGACGATGATGACATGCTCCTGGTGGAGAAATTAGTGGATACCCGGCACAGTGGGTGGCACATCTTCCCCATCTCAGCAGTGGTGCAGGCGCTGTTGCTGAAGAGTGGCAGGAACATCACACTGAGCTTCCAGGTATCCTGCCCTCTTTGCTCCCATGCTGGCGCCACTCCCATGCTGGTCTCGCATAGCTCAGAGCACACAGCCAACCAGCGTGAGCAGTCCCACCGGCCCTTCCTAGTGGTCATTTTACGGGAGGGGGAGGCAGCAGCGCGGCGGCGCAGGAAGCGTGGGCTAGAGTGTGATGGTAAAGTGCGAGTGTGCTGCAAACGGCAGTTCTATGTCAATTTTAAAGACATCGGCTGGAATGACTGGATCATCGCACCACCTGGCTACCATGCCAACTATTGTGAGGGCGAGTGCCCATTGCATGTGGCAGGCATTGCTGGCTCCACACTGTCCTTCCACTCCACCATCATTGGACACTACCGCATGAGGGGCTACAGCCCCTTCCAGAACCTGCGCTCATGCTGCGTCCCCACTCGGCTACGAGCCATGTCCATGCTCTACTACAATGAGGAGCAGAAGATCATTAAGAAGGACATCCAGAATATGATCGTGGAGGAGTGTGGGTGCTCATAGAGAACCTGATCTGGATAGGTAGTCCAGAACTAAATGGACTGGGGCCTCTTTGGACTCAGACTCTCTGGACTTCAGCTCTCTAGAGGACTGGGATTATTTGGAGAGAGCGAGTCTCAACGTCAGCACTTTCCGAAGAAAAATAAAATATGGGATTTAAAAATGTGCCTAATATATTTTTCTACAAACATGTGGATTTATTTATGTGGGTGAGATGTTCTGCTCTGTCCTCAGAGGTGCCTGAAAACAAACAAACACAAACACTTATCCCAAATCTATGCAACTTGTATCTTATGGTATTGTTTTTGTTTACTTTTTCTGAATTTGTGTTGTTGTTGCAAGATACTTGAAAGAGTAAACTTAGCTGCTGGAATCAAACACTTCTATAAATGATGATGTTATAATTGTCTCTAAGCGTATTAATAATATTATTGTTGTCAATATTTTATTTGTGTTATGATAATGAAATATATTTTGCACTATTAGCAATGCACATGTTCAGGTTCACTTAAATTAGCTTGTCTGAAATACTAACATTTAAATGTATCTATCAAAATGCTGAAGGAAAAATATAAAATGCCCGTCATATGCAAATTTTCTAAATTGTAAGAAATTGTCCTTATCACTAAATCACACAATACTAAAAATCTTTACATTAAAAATATCTAAATGTCATCATATAGGAGCTGCGGGTTACACTTCAGCTGTCGAGGCTTCAGATTGGATAAAAGCATGTTGGTGAAATTTAGCAACAGCTGGTCAGTTGCTAGCAACTGTAGAACTAAAATTCTACATTTTGGGGAGCTACAGCACAATAGGAAAACAAGATGTCACAACTACCTATAAAAGTCTTTGTTTCTGCTATCTTAAATATCAAGTTACAGCTAGCCTTGCTAATCTTCAACAAAAACCAAAAATACAAAGTACAAGCACCCTTAAAAATTAAATGTTTGCTTATATACTGTATGTTAACCGCTAACTAGCTAACTGAAGGAGGATTAGCTTAAAAAATGTAAGCTATGTTATGAACAAAAATGCTTTAAATCAAGATGTAGAGCTATCATAAGGAGTTTCAAATATTTGTGCTTTTGTTCTTGACAAGTAATTAAATCAATTAGCAAAGTTATGATAGCATAGTTAGCAAAAATACAGAAATTTTAAATTATAAAGGTGATCTGAAAATGACAACTCAACAGTGGTTTTTGTTTTTGGGTAAAAGAAAACAAATGCCATCTGGTCAGATTTCTGAATTCAGATTTTGTACAGTTACGTGGTCATATTGGTTTTGTCTTAAAATATTTTTGATTATCTCAATTTTGTCACTGCAAACTAAACAAACAAAGAATAAAGAAGCGGTTGTATTCTGATTTTTTTGTTCAAAAATAAAAACAGAATTGAATGAAGCAGACAAAGAATAAAAAGTTTATTTTTTATTCTGTATTTATGGAGATCAAGATTCCGGTGTTGATATTGTGTTGTAAAACTCTAATGTACTTGTGGCATTTTTCCTAATCTAATTTATTTGACTTTTTTTCTTTTTGCCAATAAAGTTTAAAGGAAAGCAAAAATGTATCAATCCTTTGACTCTTCCCGTGTAGTAGTGCCTATGAAAAGATTGGAAATTAATGACATTATTGACATGCATTCTAGGATTGGTTTGGTTTGGTTTCCTCTCTCCCTCCTGTAGTGTGTCCTCTTTCTCTCTCTGTACCTCTCTACAGGTTGCCCTGGCTCTGGAGCTCTATGTTTCTGATGAGCAGTCAACGCCCACATCAACCTGACCAGTGTTTGATTGATTGTTGTGTCCTGTTGCTTTTCTTCTTCTTCTCTCTCTATTCACTCAACCAGTCGAGGCAGAAGGCCGCTCACCAAGATCCGGGGTCTGTCGGAGGTTTCTTCCATTAAAGGGAATTTTTCCCTCCCTGCTGTTGCTGTCTGCTGCTCAAGAGGGATTTGTTGGGTTTTCCCATTAATAGTGTAAGGTTTAGCTAGACTGGACTGTGTAGAGTGTCCTGAGGTGATTATTGTTGTGAATTATACAAATAATTTGGAACTGAATTGTAATTTATGCTTATTAGTTTTATGCCTTGAAGTAATTTTGTATAGTTTTATGCCTATGTTTTTTATGAATTGTTTTCTTTGAACTTTTTTGTATTTGAAGATACTGTATTTTGTCTTTTGAATGCTAATTTTTGTGTCTTTGAAGTAATTTTGTGTTGTTTGGGGCATTTTACATTTTTTGTAGTAATTTTCTGTTTTTTATGCTCATTTTTCATCTCTTTATGGTTGTCTCTTTGTTTTGTGTCTTTTAGTTGAGCTTTGTGACTTTCACATAACCAAGGGCCCAAGAGGTCAGTGGGCCCAGCGGCACTGTCCTGTAATTTATCCATGTTTTCAGTCCTAATGTATACAAAGTATTGTGTGTGCTCACCCCACTGATACAAAGTACCATGGCCCATCCTTCATGTTTCCAGGAAGTGACGTGAAACAGTCTCTGGTTGACGCCAGTCCTCTTGAGAAAAGTAACTTTGTGGACAGTGACAATGATAGAGGTTAAAAAGTTTTGTCTTTTGTGTGTGTTTGTGTGTATTTTTTGGGGTTTCTAGCAGTTAGAGGTCCGATTTCTTGAGTTGGAGCTAGAAACAAAGACAGTTAAACGTTGCTAGGACAAGGCTAAAAGTGAATGTGATTTACTGCAAACCTTTTACAGCATAAAAGATTTGATGAGCTCTAAGCTAAAGCTATCTTATCTTAGCATCTGGGAATCAGCCTGTCAGATTGTTGCAAAGTGGACATTTCAGCAAAGTTTTTGCCTCACAAATTAATCTGTAATAATGAATTTCTTTACAAAATGACTCAGCTGTTTGCAACCAAACAGATCTGATCCAACAGTTTTTCTCCCTCAGATGTCACAGATATTTAAAACCAAATTCATTAGTGATTTCCTGCTGCTGAGTTTGTTTTTGATGATCTGCTAATGACCTTTCCCCCAGTCCCACTCTTGGTTTCTAATCTGTGCAGAGGAGTTGTGTACTCTTAAAACTCTTGTGTGATTGTTGCTTTTATTTAATGTTCTCTTGTCACTTAAGAAGTTACCGTCTTGAATCTGCTGTTTCTCCTTTTGCCGTTCATGTTTCCTCTCATGAGATTTACGCTACTTTACGTGGATATTTAGTGCTTTTACTCCCATAAACTGCTGCCGCCAGTTGAAAACTCATTTCCCAGCCTCCCCTGTTCTCCTGAAATCATCTCCCAGCTCCTGCACTCGACCTTGTTCTGCCACAATAAAACATGTATATAAAGTGTACATGCATATACAGTATACTGACATCAATTCTGGAGTTTTACAAGTGCAGCTTTGAGGAATGTGAAACTCCCGCCCGTCAAGGTTGCAGCGACATGCAAAAAACTCAGTGAGGCTGATAAGCTGTGGCCCAGCCCTGGACTTGATTTCGAGTCAAGGCTGCGGCTGTGTAAAAAAAGAAGACTGTTTTTGATAGTTTAAATGTGTAACTGCTGCATGTTAGTACAACAGCTTGAGAAAACACGTCAACAGATGAAGCACAACCACTTGGAGAACAACCGAACACTGTAAAGTCTTATTATTATACTGTATTTAATTTTATTAATCACATTCTTAAAAGTAATTAAAGTTATTAAATAAATGTAGTGCAATACTTGGGAACTTACAATATTTAGGAGGGCGGCAATACGTTTCAGCTTGACTTAAGGGGGTGTTCACCAAAAACAGGCTGAGAACCACTGATTTTATTAGTATGCTAATTAGTTAATTATATAGTTAAATAATTAGTGACTGGTAACTAGCGGCCTGTAACATTACTCAAATAAACAGCTGGCATTCATTGTCACCCTTTGGAAAGAATATTGTGCTTTTCTCTGATGACCTCAAGCACTTCCTGCTTCCTGTCTGTTAACACCTCAGACTGCATTGATGACTCGAGCAGGAAAGTCAGTACTGACTGAGTTTGGCTCAACGTTGCAAGCATTCAACTGCAATCACCTCCACTTCTTCAAAATTCCTTCCATGCTTTACTGAAAATGTCCATCTTTTTGTTCAATATATTTTAATATTTTATGCTTGCATATACCTTTGTGGAATTTGAAATGTTTCCAATTTGAACTGGGAGTGAATCAGCTCAGAATGTTGACCCCTCAAAACCCTAACTAATATGTAACTACAACCCCAAATCAGGAGGAGTTGGGACAGCATGTAAAATCAAAATTAAAACTGAAAACAGTGATGTGTAAATCATCTGTGTCCTGTGTTACATCGAAAACAATGCAGAAGCACATTATTTGATGAGATACCTCATCAACTTTAATCTTTGTTCATCTGTCATTTTCTGGTGTTGCCCTGGGCAAAGGTCACTTACACATTTGTGATGGCTCCATTAATGCTGAACAACACAGAGATGTTGGAGCAACACATGTTGCCTTCAAGATTACGTCTTTTCCAGGGACGCCCATGCAGATTTCAACAAGACAATGCAAACCTCACACTGCCACATTACCAAGGCCTGGCTGTGGAGGAAAAGGGGCTGAGTGCTGGACCAGCCTGCCTGCAGTCCCCACCTGTCCCCAGTAGAGAATGTGTGGCACATTTTGAAATGCAGAATGTGTCAAAGAAGCCCCAGGACGGTTGCATCTTAAGACTTGTTTGAAGGAAGAATGGGACAAAATGACACCTGACACACTGAATCACTTGGTGTCCTCAGTCCCTAAACGTCTTTTAAGTGTTGTGAAAAGGAATGGCAACATCACACTGTGGTAAATGCTTCACGGTCCCAACTTTTGTTGGAATGTGTTGCAGCGTCAGAATTGAACTGTTTATTTTGAACAAAGAATAAAACTGATGCGGTGTCACATCAAATAATGTGCTGCTGTGTTGTTTTGAATCTCACATAGGACACAGCTGATTTACACATCACCGTTTTCAGTTTTAATTTAATTTTACACACTACCCAATGTCTTCTGATTTGGGTTGTAGAACAAGACTAGGACATTGTGCATTACTTAGTGGTCTATTTTATTTATTGTTTTTAAATTGTCTACTTGTTGCTGCTCATATGAACAGCACGTGTATGTGTTTGAATGAATATGTAAAACTGGATCTGCACTACTAATTTTGTTGTACAACTTCGTGCAATGACAATAAAGGCATTCCAGTTCCAGTTTTACCAAATCATCTGTTCAGTGTAATCAAGCATGAATTCTGGGAAAATGGGCTTTGGGTAAAAGTCATCTCACCCCAGACAACAAAAACAATGCAATCTGTTGTGTTTTTTGTAGCTAGTTTGTGTCTCTTCTTATTGTTGTGTGCCTTTTTGTAGTTAGTGTTTCTTTTCAGGGCAACAGGAGAATTCAGTGTCAGGAGGCAGTGTTTTCTTTTCATGTTGTCTCATGTTTGTCACGCTCTCTGAGGTGTCACTGTTTGTCAGTGTTGTCACAGCGACCACATGCACCTTTCGGCCATCTGTGTGTGATTTTGATTGTGTACAGTCTACATGTGTCAGATGGTCCGTCTAGACATGCGAGTGTAGGGTATGAAGGTCGGACAAGGATGCTGGGTGAGGCATAGTCTGTCTTCTCATTGCGCTCACACTCACGCTGATGTCGGGCCACCCACACACTGCATCATCGAACAGCGTGACACCTGTGAGCCGTGGGTCTGAATCACAAGTTGGAGAAAGTCAGCTTTGTTTGAAACTGAGGCAGAAACTAGTGGAGTTGTTTTTAGCTGTTTGTGGACTTTTGAAACATTACATTTTTACTTATTTTGTGTTTTTTAAGTTGTTTTGAATAACCTTTAAGTTTTGTCTCGTAATTTTGATTTTCTGTGTATATTTTTGTATTTTTACTTCTTTTTGTAGCCAGAAATGTTTATAACTACTCTTAGTGTATTTCACTTTTCGAAAAGGCTCAGATATTTTCTGAACTTGTGTCATCACTGACTAATGTTTTTGTCTAGAAATTCTTCAGAACCACAGAATTTTATTTCAAGAGGAGATTCCATAAATACAGAACATGACAGGCTAAACTTTGGAGAAAATGCCTTCTGTGCTGGGAGGCCAAATTCAAAGGACTAGAGTCTTTGTTGAAGGACACTTTTGAAAAAAAGGAGCTGGGACTATCAAATCTAAACTGAGATCCATCCTGTCAGGCAATCCACCATCGCCACTGAGAGGTTTGACAAGTGGAGACGTTTTAGAAAAGGGGGTACCTGAGTGCTCATATCAAATGTTAGCTAAGATGCTGTTAAAACCTAGCTCACCTATTGGGTGATTCTAGTATTAAAGTATGTTAACTGCAGTGGCGGGCCGTGCAATTGGTACCTGGGCCTTCAGTGGGGACTTACCCGACTTAATTCACCTCTTACAGTTTTTCTCAAATGCTAAAACACATTTCACAAACGTTTCCTCCATGTTCCCCAATGTCTAAACACAATACCCTTTTCTAAAGCTACATAAACACAACCACACCTTCTCACTTCAAAACTCAAACTTTCACACCAAAAGAGCAGCTCGAAGCTTTCAAAAATGTAAACACTATACACATCATTACACACTACAGCAAAACAATTGAAAACACAATGCTCAATTTGTGAGAAGGTTCTTTGTTTCATAACTGCCAATGCATATTTTTGAAACTTTACAGTAATGGATGTTCTTAGATCTCTGCAGAGGATTAGGCATTTAGATTTGAGAGTTTCATATGAAGAGTATAAATCTATAGTAAATTCTGCATGTACACTACTGTAACACAACTCAATGCAAAAACAGAATCTATTGCACACAACAGTACTCTTGAAAACATGATCAGGGTGTGAAGTTTTTTTATTTACTTTATTCACACCACACACACACACACCACAATCACTGTGCGGCATCATGTCGCTGAGCTGCATCGGGCCACATCACCTCATCCACATCGCAGGCTATATTGTCTCTTGCCAGGCACCGCGGGAAAAACGCCCTGGAATGGCGAATCCATCCTTGGAAGGCCTCCACTGGGATGTCAACACAGGCCAGCTCCATTGCCCTTAGGAGGTTCTCTCTAGTGTATGGTTGTCTGTCATAAACCTTCCATCTCCATGATGAGAAGAACTCCTCTATAGGGTTCAGGAAAGGGGAGTAGGGTGGCAGACAGACGTTTAAAAAGTGGTTACTGTTGGTGGTGAACCACTCTCTGATTTGGTTTGTTTTGTGGAAGCGTACATTGTCCCAAATGATCACATAAATTTGATGTGCGGGCCCAGGATGGTGTTGTTGGCGGTCCAGGAGGATGTCTTTTAGCTCCTCTAGGAAGGTGAGGAGACGTTGGGTGTTGTAAGACCCAAGGACAGCATGCCGGTGGACAAGCCCCTCCAAACCCATGGCCGCACAAAGAGTAATATTACCCCCCCGTTGGCCAGGAACCTCAGTGATGGCTCTTTGGCCAATGATGTTACGGCCTCTTTGCCTTCGTTTCTGCAGGT
>NW_018128235.1:822994-824179 GCF_001952655.1 Monopterus albus | reverse complement strand
ACGTACCCCCCCCCCCCCCCCACACACACACAACCCTACTTGTTATACGTACTTTGTGAGGACCAACCAGAAAATGTTCACATCTTTAAAAGTTCAGTATACTTTAAGCTAGAAAAGCCATTCTGGTATCAAAATGTTCAGGGTTTTCAGGACATTATGGCATGTATTCAACTTTTTTTACAACTTTCATACTTTTTATAATATTTAGCATTTATTCTGAAAAATTTCCCCATTCAAATGAATGGGGAAATTCAACCTCAGCTAATTTTCAGCTATCAAAATGTTCAGTTTCTCAAGGACATTCATGGTTCTATTCAGAATTTTCTAAACTTCATACCTTTGAAATATTTAGCTTTATTGTGAAAGTTTTGCCTAATTCAATTGAATGGGAAAATTCTATTTCAGCATACTTTCAGCTCTTTCCGGTATCAAAATGTTCAGCTCTTCAAGGACATTCATGCTTCTATTCAGAATTTTTCTAAACTTCATACTTTTGAAATATTTAGCTTTATTTTGAAAATCTCACCCCATTCAAATGACTGGGAAAATTCTTCAGCACTTTCAACTATTTCAGCTTTCAAAATGTTCAGCTCCTCAAGGATATTCATGCTTCTAAAGAGAACTTATGTAAATTTCAGATGAAATTTTGCCCCATTCAAATGTATGGGGGAATTCAACTTCAGCATACTTTCAGCTATTTCAGCAATCAAAATGTTCAGCTCTTCAAGGACATTCATGCTTCTAAACAAAACGTATGTAAATTTCAGACTTTTGAAATATTTAGCTGTATTTTGGAAAAACTTGCCCCATTCAAATGAATGGGAAAATTAAACTTCAGCATAATTTCAGCTATCAAAATGTTCAGCTCTTCCAAGGACATTCATGCTTCTCTTCAGAATTTTTCTAAAATTTATACTTTTGAGATATTTAGCTGTATTTTGGAAAATCTTGCTCCATTCAAATGAATGGGAAAATTCAACTTCAGCATAATTACAGGTATCAAAATGTTCAGCTCTTCAAGGACATTCATACTTCTCTTCAGAGGTTTTCTAAACTTCATACATTTTAAATATTTTGCTTTATTTTGAAAATCTCGCTCCATTCAAATGAATGGGAAAATTCTACTTCAGCATACTTTCAGCTATCAAAATGTTCAGCTCTTCAAGGACATTCATGCTGCTATTC
>NW_018128235.1:783925-817971 GCF_001952655.1 Monopterus albus | reverse complement strand
ATTTGTTAAAAACGTTTGAAATATCCAATAAATTTCGTTCCACTTCATGATTGTGTCCCACTTGTTGTTGATTCTTCACAAAAAATTACAGTTTTATATCTTTATGTTTGAAGCCTGAAATGTGGCAAAAGGTCGCAAAGTTCAAGGGGGCCAAATACTTTCGCAAGGCACTGTAATACATTATGTGTACTGATTGTGCTTGGTGTACACTGGGTGTGCTTGTGTCCAAACCATCTCAATCTGGCCTCTCTGACCCTGTCCCCAAAATAGCCGACCTCAGCTGTCCCTCTGATGTGCTCATTCCTAATCCTGTCCATCCTGGTCCCTCCTAAACAGAACCTCAAAATCTTGCTCCATTCAAATGAATAGGGAAATTCTAATTCACCATAATTTCAGCTAGCAAAACCATTCAGGTGTCAAAATGTTCAGCATTTTCAGGGCAATTTTTCAGCACCCAGCATCCATACGCATTTTCTTCAGAAAATGCAATTCTCTAGTTTTATTTGTTAATGAAGTGAAATAAAAAAAAAAAATCTATACTCTTTATAGGGTAATAACTTGTCAGACTTCCTTCCTTCTTTGGTCATTTTTCTTTTTCCTTCATTACTTCATTTCTTGGTTACTTCCTTCCTTCCTTTTCCCATTGTTCCTGCTTTCTTCCCTCCTTTTCATCCTTCCTTCTGCCTTTCCTTAAAACAACCATTTTTTTATTTGTTATTTATTCAGCTAAAATCTTTTTATCATTGGAATCAGGATACATCATTCTGGGCCACCACCCCTGACTCCAGCAGCACCTTGATGACATCTTCAGTGTAAGTCAAGGTGTGACGCAGCACCTGCACCGTGTGCTGACCAATCAGAGGAGGTGGAGTCGGTGAGCTGAGGGAGAAGCTACTGAAACGAACGGCTGGACCTGATGGTAAAATGAAAAACAAAAAAGCGGTTATTCATCTAATAGATAAAAACTCTGTGTATTGTTAGTGAGTGTGGGATAAAAGTTTCACAAAGGAAAGAAGAAATCAAAAAAGAAAGTAAGCAAAGAATGAAGTTTGGAAGGATTATTTAACATCATCATCATCATCATTATTAGCTAAATTTTAACTAATTTGTTATCTACATTCAACGGAAACCAAGCGCTGTCACTTAGCCCACCCCGCTGGGTGAGACAGGGATCGGAGGAACGAGGCCGCGGCCCACAGCTCAGTGGTCACTGATTAGCTCACAAGTTTCATGATTTGACAGTTTTTGCCTAGAAAACACCAACACCGAGTCAACTGGTAAATTATGAATGTTTTCCTGCTTCTGGCTTAGAAGACAAATTAGACTGTGACTATACGGTGGAGGACAAACAGCTTCCTGTGAGTGAATAAAACACTGAACTCTGTCAAATCAAGCAGGACATGTGTGTGTGTGCATGTGCTGACCGGGTATAGAGATACGTCCTGATGTCGGATGGTTTATTTCTTGGATGAGGCCGTTGTGTTTCACCTGCAGACAAACAAATACTGATGTGTAAAGCCAGGCAGACACTGCTTTTCTCATTCATCTTGCACAGTGTTTACGCACACTACGTCTGAAGCTGTGACTTGTCTTCTCACACTGTACATTGCTTGCACTGATTTATATACATGATAAAAAAAACAAAAAACAATATTGGATTTTTTGTAGATTTGGCTGCATGGACTGGCTGTTTTCTGACCTGAATAGGTTAAAAACCAAAGTTAGAGAGATATCTTCACTGTGAGGGGAGGGGATTTTATAGGTTTTATTTTGAATGTTCATCACGCTGACTTCCTGTCAACAGTCCCGGGCATTTCTAACAGTGACTGTAAGTTGTTAAACCATTTATTACTCAAAATTTTTTCCACATCAAAAACAATTGTGACCAAAAATCCAAAAATTTGGTTAGTCAGTTTTTACATTGAAAATTATAGTAAAAAAAAACAACTAAAGTTGTATTACAGGTATTACTTGTAATACAACCTGTTTATCACAGCAAAAATGAGTAAAATAAAACCAAAACACTTATGAAAAATAATAGCTGACCTACTTTTCATGATTAAGTGACTAAGAATAAATAAAACCAAAACCTTTATACAACAGATTTGTTCACAATTTATTTTTCACAACAAAAATGAGACAAAAACGTAACAAAATAAAGAACTATGGCTGATGCTTGTCAACTCACCTGTGGATCAGAGAACACCTCCTGAATGCTGTTGATTGGTCCAACGGGAACACCTGAGCCCGCAAACCTCCTCAGCCAATTGGCCGTCGTCTCCTGCAGAAACCTGACAGAAAATTGTCATGAATTAACTATATGTATTATATTTTCACCGATGCCTGTGTCTCACTAATTCTCTTCCTTCCTTTAATAGTTTAATACACTCTACATGCTTAATTAGCTCATCAGTTAATACAGCGCAGTATTTGCTTCTTCTAGCTCTGATGGTTCTTCTATTTTTTTTTCTGATCAACATTTGCATGTTGTGACAATTTTTTCAGGTTTTATGTCGGTTCTCTTTTTATGACAACTTTGCCTTAATATGGCAATTTTCTCGATTTTTCTATAATTTGTTGCGTTTTTATGAATTAGGTTTTGAAACAATTTTTTACATTTTATGAGGCATATAATTTTTTATGACACTTTCATTCTCCTGAGTATTTGTGTTTGTTCAAGAAAAAGCTTTGCATGTTATTTTTTATTATATTTTGTTAATATTTTATGATCAATGTTAGCATTTTTCCCCTTTTTTATATAACTCTCTCATTTCATGATAAATTTGTGATGTCTCACAATATATTCTTTTTTTTTTACTTTTTCTCTTTGAGTTATTTGCCTGGCTTGCAGACTGCTAGGCTAATCGTAATAGAAGAAATATAACACTAACATCTTCCTGCCAAACTTCAGAGGTGTTTGTTGCAGCGTTAGCATGCTAAACTAAGATGGTGACAACTGTAAATATTTTACCTGCATGTTAGAATGGTGTTAGGTTTTAGCCAGGTACATACAGCCTCAGAGAGCATGGCTAGCTAAATGCCCAACCATGTTTCTGAGCTAGGTGGGAACACTGTTGTACCTCTGCGACAGCGTTTGCAGCAGCTGTTTGCGGTTCTCGACTCGCAGCTTGTTGGTTGTATATTTCGGCTCCTCTGTCAGCTTTGTCAGATCCAGGACCTGGAAGTAAACAAACAACAACAGACTACTGTACTCTCCTGCTTCATCTAGTCCAGATTTGACAAGTCTCTACGTAGCGGTTTTGGATCTAGTCCTGGTCCTATCTGGTCTGTATTTTGGAATAAGCAGCACAATTGCCCTTTTTGTATGTTTTCATGAATATAAGATCGTTTTTCACAATTCTGGAATGTTTGAAGTAACTCACCTGGCAGACTCGGACAAACTGCTCATCATTTCCCACCGCCACCACAATGTGTCCATCTCTGGTTCTAAAGCCCTGAGAGACAGAGACAGATACGTTTTAGCTCCAGACATGCTTCAAACTCTGTTTGCTCCATGTAATGCTCATCAGTTCAATTTTCTATTTAGGAAATGGCAACTAGAAAATTAGAAATTTGAATTCAGTTTTCTAAAATTGTTAATTTTCAGATCAGTGTAAAATTAAGTTTTTGGACATTTTTTGAATTTTCTCTTAATAAAATGTCCAACAGAGAAGCACAAAACATAAAAAACTGGATAGTTTTAGTTTCTATTCATTTTTGGGCCACTTGAGAGGGCAGGAGCTAAGTGCCAGCTAATGATCAGAGATTGAGCAATGCCACAATCAATCAGATGCAAATTAGGGCACCACTTAGATCACACCCTCTCAGGCAGCCCAAGAATTAATAGAAACAAGCATTACCTTGATATTTCAACTTTTTGTATTGCCATTGGACATTTTATACCCAGACAATTGAAAAAACAAGTCCAAAATCTTAATTTTAGCCTGACCTGATATTTGAAAAATACAACATTAGAAAATTTAATTCAGTTTTCAATCTCGAGCTGATAAGCATGGCGCGCACCCTGTTTTTTCTGAAACAGAAATGTTAAAAAAAAAAAGATTAGTGACACTAGATGTAACTGTTAATAACCATAACACTTTAATTTAAAAACAGAAAAACAATAGATTCATTACAAAATTAGGACATTTATGTTCCATAGTTACCAGGTGTTACCTGGTAAGGTACAATGCTCTCGTGGGCTGTTCCCCAGCGCCTCGCCTCTTTCCCAGCGTTCAGATAGTTGGACGCAATGTGGGTGAGACAGGAAACCTGAGTGAGATAGACGCTAGTGATAAACCAATTACAAAGACTTTATTGACAAAGATGACCTCACACATTTTGAATATTTTTTTCTTTAAATGTAGAAAGAGGAGAGACAACACACTGAAGAGACATCAGATCATTTTTTAACTAGATATACTGTAATATGTTAAACATTCTTAGTATAATATGCTTTTAATACTATTTTGAAAAATGTAACAAAAAATCAGAAGAAAATGTTTAGTAATATATAAAATGTGAAAACATTTTTTAGAAATTGACAAAAGAACTAAATTTTAAGAACTGCTAATAATAAAATAAAACATCTGAAAAATATTACGATAAGCAAATTTAATGAAATAAAACATCAGAAACAAACAGAAATCCCAGCAACACACACACCTGGCTGTTACCTGTGATGACAGCAAGTTGCAGTCAATGTGAACTCCCTTCCCCATCTTGTGCCGCTGCAGCAGGGCTGCCATGATGGCTCCGTGTGCATACAGCCCTGTCGCCAGGTCAGTCATGGCGACACCAGGACGCACTGGCTCGCCATCCTGACAAAGGAGACATCGACACAATTTTTGAAAAATCTAAACTTCTGTTTTTATTATTATTTTAGCTGATCAGACTCGGTTGAGGTTTAACCTCCGGCCCGGTGATGTGCATCATCCCTGACATGGCAGAGGCGATGGAGTCGTAGCCCGGACTTTGAGACTGAGGCCCTGTCTGTCCAAAACCTGAGGGGAGGGCGCAGAGAGACACATGACAGTAGAGTATTTAGAGTAAACAAAAATGTAGCATGAGAAGCAAGACATTATTGTGAGAAACTAACACCAGAAGCTAGTACAAGGAACAAGCTAGCATGAAATTGTAGCACAAAAACTGAAAAACCATCAAGAGAAGCTTGTTTGAGAAACTAGCATGCAAAACTAAAAGCTAATGCATTAAAAGATAAGCTAGTGTGAGAGCCTAATACACTGAAGCAAAACGCTGTTGTGAGATTTGACAAACTAGTATGAGACGTTAGCATGAGATGTTAGAAACTAACATTAGAAGCTAGCTAGAAAAACTACAGTGGGAAGCAAAAACTTAGTGCAAGATGTGAGATGGTAGGGTGAGAATATAGCAAGAAAAGTGACAAGCTAGTGTCAGAAGCAAGATGCTGTTGTGAAACGCAAGAAACTAGCATAGGAAGCAGCAAACTTGCAAAGGGTGCTACCATGAGAAATGAAACTAATGCATGAAGAGAAATGCTATCATGAGAAGCTAGCACAAGAAGCAAGACAGTAATGTGAGAAGCCACCAAGAGAAGCGATAAACTACTGTGAGAAATAAGAAGCTGTTGTAACAAGTTAGAAAATAGCAAGATAAGCAAGAAACTTCCAAAGGAACCTAGCACAAGGAAGTAGTACAAGAAGCAAAAAGCTGGCATGAGATGTGAGAAACTTGCAAGAGAAACTAGCATGAGAAACATGAAGTTAGTATGAGGAGCAAAACGCTAGAACAAAAAGAACTATGTTAGCATGACAAGCAAGAAACTAGCATAAGAATCTAGCACAAGATGTAAGAAGGCAGCAGGAGAAGCAAGCCACTGGTGCACCTGATATGGAGCAGTAGATGAGCTGTGGGTTGGTCCTGCTCAGTTGCTTGTAGCCTAAACCCATGTGATACAGTTTCCCTGGCAGGAAATTCTCAACCAGCACATCACACATTTCTGCTAACTGGCACACAAACAAATACATCAAGAAAAAGGATGATGGGCTTTGAAAAGACAAAACAACTGAGCAACTCACTGCTTTGGAGTGTCATACCTCCTGGATGATCTGGGGTCCTCTGGGATGCTTCAGGTCCACAGCAATGCTCTGAAACCAGACAATTGGTCCCCAGGGGTTACAAGTTAGTTATTTTGCATCTTGCAAAAAAAAAAAAAAACTGTAAACAGATTCAAGAAAACTACAGATTACGCAAAACAATTTAAGATACAATGACAAAAAACTTAGAAAAATGCACAAGTAAGCTTTTTGTGTTTTTACTTAATTTAATCAATTTTTTTTCGCATCTCTGTCATGTTGACACAATCACACACTTACTTTCTTGTTGCGGTTGACACTGAGGAAGTAGGCGCTCTCTGAGCTGACAAATGGGGGACCCCAGGCTCTGGTGTCATCGCCTGTGCCTGTCCATAAAAAAAGAGCAAACAAAAAATCTGTCACAATCAATTTCTTCACGAGGTAGACAAACATAGGTGTCAGCAACTCACCCGGTTTCTCCACTTTAATCACCTCTGCGCCAAGATCTCCCAGGATCATGGTGGCGAAGGGACCAGCCAGAACTCTGTGAAAAGAGGGCATTCTGTAAAGTGAGGACATTTTAGACCACAAGGACAAGGGTGTCCACATAATTCTGGACACACAGCAGACTTGATTTTATGCTCCCATCTGTTTTTACAAAATGTGTGCAGTTTGTATCTTTAGCAGAAGATTGTAGAACCATGCTCAGAGGTGTAAAAATATGTAATACAGGGCCTTGACTTTTACACCATGAAAACATGTTGAGAATGTTCTTAATGTATGTTGAAATAAATCTTTTCATAAAGATTAATATCACTACATTTTACTTTTACCGGTGTTAGGTGTTTCGGTGTAGCAGCAGTATGACAGTGGGACAGTGGGAAGGGAAGTTCACATAGCACAATGGATAGCATATTTCATTCATGCAGCAGACATTCAAGAAAAATAATTGTGTGATTTGAGTAATGGGGGCCTGTGCCCCAGTAAAGCTTTGTCTAGCAACACCCCTGTGTCAGAGATTTAAACTGAAGACTGATCCCAGGGGCTGAGGAAAACCAAACATTACCTAGTCAAGTCCAACACCCGGACACCATCCAACGGTCGAACACTTTCTCCTGTTAAAATGACACAAACATTGAGATGACAAGAAACCAGATGTTGGAGCCTGAGTCATGCGACTGGATGGATGTAGGTCTCATCCAGCCTGGGAACACCTCAGGGTCCCCCAGGAGGACTTGGTGTCACTAAGCAGAGAAATGTCTGGGTGGTGCTGGACCTGCTGCCCTTGCGTTCACTCCTGCATCTCATCCTGATTCAGCGAGTTCACCGGCCCATGTGGGGAAGGCGGCGGTGGTCGTGGCTTTATTAGCATCTATTTAGATATTCATAGATCCCGGAATGCACAATGAGTGACAAATGTTGAGGCCTATTACAGAGGTTCACTGAACTTTTTTTAGACTGTATTAGACTTTATCTTGTTTATAGCAGGTAAATTTTGTATGCAAACCTAAATATCAAAATGCTTTGGAGTGGAACTTTAACTGCTGTAGCGCATATAGTCATCGGGACAAGTGCAGGCTATTTTTATGGTCAGATCAATGATTCTTCAAGACACAAGGCAAACCAGAATCAGACTTTGACCTGCGGCTATGGTTAAAGTTAATTTATTAAAATAGACCAAAGGTCCAGTGAAGGCTTATAAGAACACGCAGGTGTTTCCACCAAACTTCGCTCACTGTTCTTTGAATTTAATGATATCTGTGGCATTTTAATACGGTTTCAAGCGTATAGCCTACATAGTCAGTCACTAGCTGGCAGCAACAGAGTTGGAGGCCAGCGGGGCTGTCTACTTACTTCTTTTCTTACCTGTATGTATCTGTCCGGCGGCGTTACGTTGGTCACGTGTAACCGCGCGATTCGCTGACAGCGGAGGGGTGACCGCGGGGGCCGACAGGCGGGCGAAAACGGCGTCTTAACGCTCCCAAACAAACCGACATGATATCCACACCGGTTAGCATCGAGCTACAACAACCATCGCACTTCCGGTTTTTCAAAGTCAAAGCCCGTTTGGTTTAAGATTTACCAGGATTATGTTCTGTATTTATGTAAAGCTCACCTGAATCCAAGAAATAAAAACATTTTCCTAATCGATATGTTTAAAAAGTTGTCATATTTGTCTATTAATGTTACTGTTTTATAATTTCCTTTACATACACAATAATTTATCATTATAACGAAGAAGTAATGAGGAAATGTAGGCGCTAAATCATGTAAAATCGGTAATAATGATAAATAAAACCTAGAACATCAGTAAAAAGACTGGGAGAAGAGAAAAATCCCAATAGAACAACCAAATATCCAAGAGTGCTAAAAATAAAACAATTTTAAAGTGTCAAACACGTAAAATTGTTACATAAAAAGCAATTGTCATAAAAATGATCAAACAATTGTCAAAAAAAGCACAAAAGGTCCAAAAAAATGCAAATGATACAGGCTGGTTCATCACCAAACTCCATTCACATTTCCTTAAAATTTAGTTTGCCAGCACAACTTCTACTTTTTTTTTTTTTTTAATGTATTGATTATCAAATATATGTTAGTAATTGCTGTCCTGTTTCTTAAACTCAGCTTTTCCCATAAACAAGCAAACAACAATCCTTAATTTTGTTAATTGGCTCCACTGACATGAAATCATCATGAAATTAATTTAAACAAACTCAAACCCAAACTGTCACAAACATAAATTTTACTTATTGTTAGGACAACAACAAAATAAAATTTCCCTAAGCCAGACTGTCAGTGTAAAAGGAGCAGCTCTTTGGTTTCTCCAAAAAACAGAGTTAGAAGCGAGTTGTCACAGAATTTAGAAACAAACATTGAAAAACAAAAACATCAGAAACAAAAAACATTCAGTGGAACAAACTGAAAGCTTTGTAGTCTTTCTTTACTTTCTTCTTTAAACATGTATAGTGCAAATCAACAAAGTGTGAAGCCATTTTTTGTCAGTCAATATTTAATTAAATTCAAAGTCTTTGCCTCCACTGAACAACTGCCAATGAACTTCTTGAAACATGTGCACAACCTCAGCTCAAGTAGCCCTTCATGGCAGCAATGAGTTCAGCCTCCTCATCCAGTGTCAAGTCCAGGTAGTCCTCCTCATGGCGGGAGATGTCCCCCAGCAGTTCGTGGACCAGCTCATCATCCTCTGAGGAGAGAGAATGCGGTAAGGGCATGTTGAAGATATGTGAAGGAATAAAAAACTGGGCCAAAATCTCCCCCCAAAAAAGATACATTTTACAAGATAGAGTAATAACATTTTAAAAATATTGGAGATTTTTTCAAAAAGATGCCCTAAAATATTAATACATTAACAAAATCTCTTTAAAAAAATCTGAAAATTCCTAAGGCGAGTAGGGGATAGCGATTTGCCCCTTGGCAGAAGTTTGCGCTCTCTGAGTGATGTCTAGTTAAATTTTACTAAGATGTCTAAAGCATGAGAAAATATGTCTTAAAGCTTGGAAATATACAGTATATTAACACCATACTACTAATAATATGATCAACTAAAAATGTCAAATATCTAAAACATTTTAGACTAAAAGCTGTTAGAGGTGTAGGTGCATCTCACCTGGGGAGGTAGATGAGGGGGTGGGCGCCGAGGACGAGGATGGGGACGAAGAAGCGGAAGACATGGTGGGTGAGGTCAAGACACCCTGGTTGTCCAGCAGCAGCTGAGTTGCTGACTGGACGTCACCAGCCGTCAGTTGCAGCGCCTCTTCGGCCACACTGGGCTCAAAGCCTAGATCCAGTAGCTGGAAGAACACAAATGGGAAAAGGTTTTAGTCTAATGGGGTCCAGGGTCCGACTTAGAGCGGGAACCAGTTTCAGTACCTGCTCCATCTGGTCCGGACAGAGCTGTGTGTTGTTATTGGAGGCCTGAGCAGCCAGACCAGAGTCCAGGAGGATCTAGAAAGAGGAATCATGTCAGAAAACTGGAAATATGCAAGTAACATATTCAAAATGTTTTAAATACACTACTAAATATGAATGACATTGGAAAATTCTGCAAAAATAAAAACATAAAAAATGCATAACATCAGAAAAAACGTGTTTAAAAAAATCACTATATGAATGAATATGATCATGAATTTTTGTGTACTATTTATATATGCTGCATATTTCAAAAGCTGATGCGTCAGTATTTCTAAATAGCTATACCAACGCTAGCCACAGTGTGAAGACAGACACTGACCGCGGACGCTCGGTTGATGTCTCCGTTGGCACGCTTAAGTGCTTGGGCAGCGTCTTTCCTCGAGTACCCAAGCTCCGTCAGCATGGATATAGCCTCCATCCTTGCCGCCCTCCGCTGCTGCTCACGCTGCTTCAGCTGCTCACGCTCCTGAGATGCACACAGGTTTGTCTCATTGTCGGGACATTTTTCTACACAGAGGACATTTAGCATGTAGTGTTTTTATGTCTTGTCAAAGTTGTTCTTGCTTTTTTGCGTCTTTATGACTATATGGCACAGGAAATTTCTACACTGTTGAGACATTCAGAGTTTTTTTGGGGAGTGGTTGCATTTTCCCCTTTATTAGGTATATACTTATATGAAAGTACGTTGCTGAGAGGCAGACAGGAAATGGGGAGACCTGCAGCATAGGTTGGTGGCTGGACTCGATCTGATGATGTCGCACGCACACTGGTATGTAGTGCACCATATCAGGGCGCCCCGTGTTTTATCATTAATTATTGTGTGTTAGTATGCGTTTAGGGGTGGGGGTGGCTCAGGAGGTAGAGGCAGGCAAGTTTATTTATACAACACATTTTCATACACAAAGGTATTTCAAAGTGCTTAACACAGAGCACACAGATAAAATATTAAAATGCATATATAGATAAAACATTGGAATGTGAATTAGTTCAAATTAAAGGCAACAATAACACAACTACACAAAGTAGCAACATGCAGGTGTAGAGACCCGGTATTTTTATTCTCATTGGTCATCCCCTAATCACAGGGTTGGTGGTTCAATCCCCAGCTTTTCCAGTCCACACGTCCAAGTGTCCTCGGGCAAAACACTATATGTCCCCAAAGTGTCCCAGATGGGAGTTGTGTGTGAATGGACAAACATATGTTAGTGAATGGGTGAACAAGTAGTAGCACTTTGAGTACTATGGTGGTGTAAATGTCCACAAAGTCACTGATTTCCTCGCGTTCCTGTAGAAGTGAGTTTCCCAAAACAATTTGCCCCAGAGTCGGTATAGCTGTTAGGCAGAATTTTTACTTCAAGTCTCACTTGCCTTATTAATCTTTGTGTTACATGTAAGTAGTATATCATACAATTTAATGTCCCCCATTTGGTGCTGGATGGTTAATATTTGAATACTTTATATGCTGCTGATGAACTTCCTTTGCTTTACACGTGTTGCATCTCTGCTTGTTTCATTCATTTTATTCACTCATGAGTACATGACAACATATCTGCTTCACCGATAACGTTGTAAATTTAGATTAGAGATGGGCATTTCAAGATAAAATACTATTCGGTCCTCAATGGTAACTATTCAACGATTACTTGGCCCCCACCACTGCACTGCATCTCCTTGTCAGTCATTTTCTCAGAGTAGTTCCACACAGAACCTTTTGATGACTGCTGCTGGAGTCAATCCACAGGGATTAGCGGACATTGAGAAACTGTCCCGCAGAAGCCGGTTCAGCTTCTGGTCCAGGTTGAGCTGGTTCCACGTCCAAGACGGGTAATTTGTGGTGAGGTGTATAAATTTAAATGTTACACTGTAACAATCTGACAACTTGCGTAGACCCGTTCAAGGCAAAGAGCTTAAAAGGTAACCATTTGTGTTTTTATTTCCAGTTTTCACAGTGCTACCTGTGCTGACGAGATCCTGGTCTTGTGGCTCAGACAATAAAATGACTGTAACCATCAGAGACTCTACTGTTATCATCGATATCGACTGCTGCAGGTAGAAAAGCTTTGTACAAGTGCAAGTCGATTACCAGTTTTTTTTCATTTGCATTGTTGTAATGGTTTATCATTTGTTTGAGTTTGTTGCATATTTCTACCAGTTTTCATGTCTTAATGATAACTTCTGATAACTCGTTTTTGTTCTATTTTGTTGTGTCATATGTTCGACAATATTTTGCATCTTCATGACAGCCCTTGTTTTATACACAGCAGAAAATATCTACACTGTCAGGACACTTCTGTGCTGTGAGGACATTCATACTGTTCTGTTATAGCTGTTAAAAGTCATTTTAATGTTTATTTCAGTTATGGACATCTTGTTTTTCCCCTGTGTCTGAACTGATAAGTGAAGTATAGTCCTGTGGCTGACACTGGGTGAGGAGATGGATTTATTGTTTAAATAGCTTGTCAAAGAATCTGGAGTACCATGGACAAAACACCTACATTGTGGAGACATTCTTACAAACTATGTGTGTTACCTGTCTACGGTTGCTGATGAGCATGGCAGCCTCGTGCACATCCCCCCAGCAGGCTCGCAGGCCGAGCCGGACTTCTCTCTCAGTGAAACCCAGCGCCATCAGCTTCCCCATCTTCTCAGGGTCTGGACGCAGGCGCTCGTAGAGAGACTCCACCTGAGGACAAATGCAGCAGCCCAGATTAGACAGGAAGCAGAAAAGTTACTAAAATAAAAGACAAATAACTGAAGAACAAAGCCAGAGTTACTTTGGACAGCTGGTGTTGGGCCTGTGAGTCATCTCCGTCGACATAGGACAGGAGACTCTGGAGGAGATGGAGCCGGAGGAACAACACCTCCTCTCTGCCGGTGTTCCCCTGAGAACACATGAGTGGAAACAGGAGACAAGAAGATGCGTTTTTGAACTCTAGAGCATTCTACTGGATTGACAAATTTACTTGTTAGTCGGCTAGCACTAGCTTTGGACTGGTGGTTAGTCTTTTGCAGGAAGTAAACCTTGGGGAAACCCTTGGTGTGTCTAACCTTGATCTGGAGCAGTCTCTGCTTCTGCTCTCCATAACACTGCAGGAAACACTCCTCAGCCCTCTGCAGTCGACTCTTGGCATCGCTCAAACACGACAGGGCCTCCAGCGCTCGGTAACACCACACAATATCCAGCTGCAGGACGCCATAGTTGTCAACTGAGCTGAGCAGCACTGAGCCAAACGTGCTGCAGAGAAACACACAAATGCGTTTGTCATGCCACAGGAAAATGCGTTATTAACCACCGAGCCAAATTTGCTGGTACCTGAACTGGTGGTCGGCCTGAAGCAGGTGACAAAGAGCATTGTCATACTGCTTCCTCTTCATCAGTGAGCGGCCTTTCTCGTGGAAACCCATGGCAAGGATCAGAGCCTGATGACACACAGAGTTTGGACACTAGCCTAATCATGTGATGAAAACACAAGTTAAAATCTTTCTGACGTACCTTCCTCTCCCGGTCAGGGATCTTCAGGGGATTGCCCTTCTGGTCCGCAATCTCCAGGAAGGGCATTGTGTCTGGGTCTTCACTACCATCTGATGGACACAAAAAGAGGCTTGATTAGCTTAACATAAATACTGAAAATAGAGGGAACTTGATAGCTTTCCTAAGCAGAAAAACTGGGAAAGGGGGACCCGGCCAGCTTTGCTTAGCTTATAGGCTGGAAATGGGGGAACTGGTATCTTAGCTGAGATTAAATACTGAAAACAAGGGGGACAGCTAGTTTACCTTGGCATAACAACTGGAAATGAGGAAACAGCTAGCCTAGTTTAGCATACAGACTGGAAACAGGTTACAGCTATCTTAGCATAAACACTAAACACCAGAAAAAAGCATTATTAAATTTGCATATGACTGAAAGTGGGAAACTGCTAGATTATCTTAGCATAAAGACAGGAAACAACCAATTTAGTTTAACATGAACAATGGAAATGGGTAAACTGCCAGCTTAGTTGATTGTTAATAATGGAAGCAGGGAGAAGCAGCTAACTTATGCTCAAAGCCTTGAAGACTGTTGAAGCAGCTAGATTAGAATATCATAAAGTCAAGAAACAACTGGAAACGACTATCTTAGCTTAGCATACAGATCACTAATGCTTGGCTTAGCAAGAGCTGTGAGGGTGTACCTCGCTCTGACAGGATCTGGAAGCCTTTGTAGGTCCTCTGGAGGCCGTCGCTCTGGTTCTTCTCCTCCTCCTCATCTTTGCTTATCTGCTGCTTCAACTCGGCATCACTCACTTTCAGCACCATCAGCCGGCTGTGGTTTGTTACACCTTGACAGTTGAGACGTTGGTCTAATGGATCCACATACACATTCTATTATTTTAATGACTGTTTTAGTAAGTTACTGACTGGTTTCAGTTAATTACTGACCAGATGCAGTTGATTATTTACTAGTTTTGGTGGTTGCAGACTAGTTTCAGTGGGTTATTGACCATGTCAGAGGGTTGCTGTTTCAGTGGTTAACAATCGTTGTAATGCTACTGACCTGCAGTCAGAGTTTTCCCGTTCAGAATGAGTTTGACAGACTTGAGGCCGAACTCTTCCCTGATCCTGCAGCACAGAAACTGTTAACACCGAACACCTAACTGCTATGTTTAACTAGTGCAGGAGACATAATGTTGTGTACCTGTCCAGCAACTCTTGAACCAGCACGTCCAGTCTCATCTCCAGATAGTCTTTTGACTTCAGATCCTGAAAACAATCACGCTCAGTTTAGCTTGAGACCCAGGACCTAATTTTTTTTTTTTATGTCCGACTGTTCAAGATCAAGATCAAAGATTTTTATCAGCAATTCACTATATGTGCAGGACATACAGAAAAATAGAAATACTGTTTCTCTCTCACCTAATGTTGAACATGCAAACTAAAGTAGAATAAAAATACTAGCTTATTTTAGCTTTCAGTTGCTATTGCTCACTATTTTAAATAAAAGTGAAAATCCCTGGTCAATTCAACCTCTTGTAAAACATTTCTCAAAGTCCAATTAAAACAAAAATCTTTGGTGCCAAGCTACATCCTACACTGACTAGCTTGTACCTACCTTCCTACTACCCGCAAGAGCTCTGATGCTAAATAAGCTTGTATCACAATGGCCTGCATCAATACCCATCCCAATACTGAACCGTTAACATACAGTGCCTATAAAAGGTATTCACCCCCTTGGATGTTTTACCATTTTATTGATTTTATAAATCAATCATGATCAATATAATTAGGCTTTTTTGACAAAAAAAATTCCAAAAAAACCTCTTTAATGTCAAAGTGAAAACAGGTTTCTACAAAGTAATGTCAATTAAATAAAAATATGCAATGTGAGATATATATATAACAAAATAAAACATAAAACAAGCATCAGACATGATAGAGATCCATTAAAATACACCTCTATCAAAACTGGTCTGTCAGTCTCAGTACCTTTCTGCAGTCTCGGGGCAGCTGCAGCTCTAGAGTGGCAACACTGGTCTCCCTGAAAATTCGGTTCCCTTTGCCTCTCTCCACCGCTCGGACTCGGATCAGCTCAAGGGCAGCCCCAACCTCTGATGCTGACAGACCTAAGAGGGGGGTGTAACGTTTGGTCAGCTCCTGCATATGCTCTGCACTGGGGTGACCATCGTCACTAGTGTACGGTGGGTTCCAAAGCTTGATCTTCTCCTGCTTCAGCAGGTTCTTCAACTTGGCCTCCGTGTTCTGCTCCGACATCGTGTCTGAAACAAAACCACAAGACTTTAGACAAGTTCTCCTACATCAGGAAGGTCCTCGGTTCAAAATGTTTGGTATTGGACTCCTTCAGTTGTAAAGCTAGTATAAAGGATCTGGGAATTGAACCAACCCTCCAGTTGGGAGACAACCCGCTCTAACTCCCGCACCACAGCTGCCTCAAGCAGTCTTGAATGAAGCTTTTTATTACCACCCCCTGCTGTCACCGCCTGTAGTGTAGTTCAATTCTTATGATTACCCAGCGTACATACTGGTTACTAGGTAAGACGAATCAAACCTTTTGAGTTTCTCAGTATACATTACATAGGTCTATATGGCAAGCAGCCCGATTGGCATCATGTTAAAGTAAAGCATTTTTAATCCTGCCATTGGTATCGGCTTTATTTAGCTGATCCTTTACAGCATCATGTTTGTATGATAGTGTTATTTCACATTAATAAGCTGCAGATCACCAACACATTTACAGCATATATTGTGCAATAGTAGCTTATCATACTTAATTTCATACTCAGAAAAATCCACTGATTGTATCAAAAGCTGTGTGTGGAGTACGAGTGTAATACTGAACGGTGTCTGTAGCAAGCACTTTGTCACACAGCACTCGTATGTTTTAACGCTATTTATGGTTGAAATGCTTTAATTTATTTAGCTGGCAGTTAAGTTGGCATCATATATATGCCGAGTAGACAGGAGAATGTGACAGCCTTTGTCAGTGTCATTTGTAAAGTAGCTATATCATATGGCGCACTGATTTTGAGCCATAGCTGTAAACATCTTGAGACTGAAAACGCCTTTTAGGTGTATTATGGAAAACAGAGTCAGTGTTTAGAGTTAGAACTTGACATATGGTCACTTAAAGCGTTCTCTCTGTAAAACAAGCTTCTGGTGTTTAAATGCTAATTAAAAGCACGTAGCTCTGTATTAACCTAGCATATCCGTGTTTTTCGCTGACGTTTTGCCAAAAATTATGTTAAGAAACGATAAAATGAAGGTACAGGTACAGTGGCTATAAGCTTAACTTAAAACGACAACACGTTATTAGCATACAACCTGATTAGCAAGAATAAAATAAATGCGGCTCGGTTAGCTGCTAGCTTCAAACAAAGCTGGTTTCTCCGGTTTGTGCTTTAAATTGTGCCAAAAATTCGTGTAAATATTTCCGCGAGTAACCTGGAAGTTAGAGAAGCTGACTCGCAGAGGAAACCGTCCGTTAAACACTTTCTTCAGCTCAATTAAGTTGTTTTGGTGTATTTGTTGTTTCAGGGAAATGAAAAATATGTCTCACTCTGAACGCGTTTGGTAATCCCGTTTATGCGATCTGCGCCACAGCCGAAGTCAAGCGAGGGAAATTGGAATGCTGAAATATAGACGATCTTTGGTTATCTACGGTAACACACAAGGGTTAAACGTACTGGAGTTTGCCTTTTTACATCAGGTAATAAAAACAAACTAGAACAAACTAGAGAAATGCATTTTCTGAAGAAACTGCGTATGGATGCTGAGTGCTGAAAGATCGCCCTGAAAATGCTGAACATTTTGACACCTAAATAGTTTTTTTAATTGAAAGTATGCTGAAGTAGAATTTTCCCATTCATTTCAATGGGGCAAGATTTTCAGAATAAAGCTAAATATTTCAAAGTTATTAAGTTTAGAAAAATTCTGAAGAGAGGCACGAATGTCCTTGAAGAACTGAACATTGTGATACCTGAAATAGCTGAAAGTATGCTGAAGTAGAATTTTCCCATTCATTTGAATGGGGCAAAATGAAAAAGCTGAACATTTTGATACTTGAATGGTTTTTCTAGCTGAAATTATGCTGAAGTAGTTAAGTATGGAAGCCCGTTTCCGCCAAATCAGAAAAATAAAGAACAGGATAACATGATAAAAAGTCAAAATTTCGACTTAATTTCGACTTAGTCATAATTATGAGATAAAAAGTCAAAATTTCAACTTAGTAAGTCAAAATTATGAGATAGAGTCGAAATTTTGACTCTAAATCATGATTATGAGATTTTTAACTTTTAATTTCATTTCTAAAGGCAACATTTGAGTGAATTTTCCAAAGAGATTGATTGTGACTACATTGATGATTACTTTAAGCTTGGCTTTACCACAGAGGACATACTTCATTTACTCTGATTCTCATGGGATTGTGTTAGGATTGGATTTCAGGAGTTAAAGTTATTTTTTTACTTATCATCAGTATTATTTTGCTTTTATAATGGAAAAGTTCAGTATGACTATTTGTCTGTGTTTCATTAACAGCTCCATGTATCAGTATTAACCTGGCTCTTATGCATGCATTATAGTTATAATATTCAGTTTTGAGACAACTTGTAGTATTTCTTGTCTTCTATGAACCGTGTATGAACCTCGTGTCCTGTTCATGTTGTGAGTGTTGAGTCAACAGATTAGAAGATAATATGAGTTTCCACTCATGTACAGGGCAGTCCCAGCCCGAGAAGATATATGTGAATTACTTCCTATTATCAGAGCTCTTGGGGACTTGTCATCTCTTAGAGCCCAGCGCTGTAATAACTCTGCATTTAACCAGAAGAAAATAAATCTACGTAAAGCTGATTCCTGTTTCCTGAGTGTTACTTCTTGGGGCCTTCAGATAAAAGAACCGGTTGAATCTAAAAATTGTATTAAGCAAGCGCACCCTTGAGAGGATTTTAAGCAAGAAGCAGCTCTGGCGTTGAAAGAATTTAACCAATGTGGCTGATGTGGCAGCTTTCATTGAACAGCAACCAGAAAAAATTGGCTCAGTCTCATGGTTACAGATGGATGCACCAAAAATGTTGGCTACATGGAATTGTAATCTGTTCGAACTCTGCTCTGTTTATTGGATGGGGAAGGGGTTGATCTGAGGTCGAGAAATAGACTCAAAGGCGTGTTTATCACAGCTGTGGTCCAAACTATGTCTGGCACATTGATGGCTATGATAAGCTTAAGCCATTTGGAATTGCAATAAGTGGATGCATTGATGGGTTTTCAAGAAAGATGATCTGGCTTGAAGCTTACAAAACAAACAATGACCCAAAGATCATTGCAGCGCTGTAATCAGCGCAGGTGGATGTCCTGCCAGAGTCAGACTTGACTTAGGAACAGAAAATGGATATGTTGCTGAGATGCAGAGGTTTTTGCATTTTTCTGAGACTCAAGCTGAAAGAGACAGTGTAACCTTTGGTCCAAGCACTGGAAATCAGCGGATTGAACGATTGTGGCTGATCTTGCGCAGTCAGTGTGTTCAGTTTTGGATTGACCTCTTTGACAAGCTAAGAGCAGATGGCTACTTCTCAGACAACTTCTTGGACAAGTCCTTGGTCCAGTTCTGCTTTCTTCAAACAATGCAGGTATGTGCCCAGTAGTATAACAATGTTTTGTAAGAGCCCCAACTGACCATCATGTATTAAAGTGTCCTGTGCATATAATTGTTCAAATCTAAATACATACTGCAAATGTAACATAATAATAAACCTGCACAAGCATGTGAACTGTGGCAAAGATTCTATATCAAGTAAAAATTATGCCTCATTTAAGGTTTGCCCTGTGTATAGATCATAACACAATGAATAATTTTTATTTTTTAAATTTTGTTGTCTGATTAAAAAAAAAAGTAGCTATGATAATGCAGCTACAGCAAAAGGTGGACTGCACTGCATTTTATGGTAGTGTTACTGTGGCAACTCATCAAATTGAGTACAGAATGATTTCACTGAGGCGGCAGTTTCCAATTACCAAATATCTGTGTACTGAGTTTGCCTAAATATGATCTGCCACCCTAGGATGAACTTAATGAGGTTGTATCAACTTGGAACAACCAGAGTTCGTCAAGTACACAATTCACGATCACCTCATGGATGCCCATCCATCTTGCATGCTGTCCCTCAACTGTACAGAGGCAGAGAGTGTTTGCACCATGTGGACCTTGAGAAGGTTCAAGTCTGCCTGGATGAGTGCATATTTAAGGACTTCCCATGTGATGAAGACGTGTTCCATGTCTGCGTGGACTTAATGTCAGAGTATAATATGAAGCTATCAAATGATGTGTTTGAAAGAGTTGACTTGTATATCAAACTCAGACAGATGATAAAAAATGAACTAGATCTTGGCCATTAAAATATGTGGGTCTGTCTTACATTATATATTTAAGAAAAACACTTTGTTTACAAAGTATTAACTAATGTAATGACTGTCAAAATAGTAAGGCATATTGTAACATTTGATTTATACAATTGCAATAATATTGTACTAATGTTAGACGTCACACACGATATGTACAGTATATTTTCACATCTTTATAACAAGCTGTGAACACAGATTACTGCCTTGTCTTTTGAGTGATGTGTGAGGAGTATGTAAAAAAAAATAAATAAAAATGCACGTACATTTTGCAATGACTTATTTATTCAAAAGTACTGAAATGTTTACTAAAATACTCAGTGTTTTGAAGTTAATTTCAGGATAATTCTTAAAATGTTGAATTTAGTTATTTTATTCTGAGGTAGTATTCAAAATAATAAACTTCATCTAAAACTAGAGAAATGCATTTCCTGTCGAAAATGCGTGTGGATGCAATGTGCTGAATGATTGCTCTGAAAATGCTGAACATTTTGACGCCTGAAAGGCATATCTACCTGAAAGTATGCTGAAGTACAATTTACCCATTAATTTGAGTGGAGGAAATCTTCAAAATAAAGCTAAATATTTCAGAAGTGTGAAATGTATAAAAATTCTGAATCGAAGCATGAATGTCCTGAGAGACTTGAACATTTTGATACCTGAAATACCTGAAAGTATGCTTAGGTAGAATTTCCCCATTCATTTGAAAGGGGCAAACTTTTCAGAATAAAGCTATATATTTTAAAAGTGTGATCTTTTGAAAAATTGTTAATAGAAGCATGAATGTCCTTGAAGAGCTGAACATTCTCATACCCGAAATAGCTGAAAGTATGCTGAGTGTAGAATTTCCCCATTCATTTGAATGGGGCAAAACTTTCAAAATAAAGCTAAATATTTCAAAAGTAGAAAGTTTAGAAAAATCCTGAACAGAGAGAAGCATGAATGTCCTTGAGGAGCTGAACATTTTGATACCTGGAATTATGCTGAAGTAGAATTTACCCATTCATTTCAAAGGGGCATGATTTTCAAAATAAAACTACATATTTCAAAGGTATGAGATTTAGAAAAATTTAGTAGCATGAATGTCCTTGAAAAGCTGAACATTTTGATAGCTGAAATTATGCTGAAGTAGAATTTCCCCATTCATTTCAATGGGGCAAACATTTCAAAATAAAGCTAAATATTTCAAAAGTAGGAAGTTTAGAAAACTTCTGAATAGTAGTATGAATGTCCCTGATGAGCTGAACATTTTGTTAGCTGAAATAGCTGAAACTTTGCTGAAGTAGAATTTCCCCATTCATTTGAATGGGGCAAGATTTTCAAAATAAAGCCGAATATTTAAAATGTATGAAGTTTAGAAAATTTCTGAATAGTACTATGAATGTCCTTGAAGAGCTGAACATTTTCATAGCTGAAAGTATGCTGAAGTTGGATTTCCCCATTCATTTGAATGGGGCAAAATTGTCAGAATAAATGCTGAATATTTTCAAAAGTATGAAAGTTGTAAAAAAAATGTTGACTATACACCATAATGTTGCTGACTTCGACTCTTCCTCAGAAATGAACATGCAGGATGCTTAGGTCCTACAATGTCCTGAAAAACCTGAACATTTTGATACCAGAATGGCTTTTCTAGCTGAAAGTATACTGAACTTATTAAGATGTGAACATTTTCCTATTGGTCCCCACAAAGTAGGTAAAAGAAGTAGTGTTTTGTGTGTGTGTGTGTGTGTGTGTGTGTGTGTGTGGGTGTGTATGTTTGTGTATGAGAAAGAAAGAAAGAGTAGTCCTACACACTGAGAAATACTAGAGTGGCTATTGAAATGAGACATAAAATGTAAATGATAATTATTCAAAAACAATAAAAAAAATATCATAAAGCTGTTTACAGAATGAATAGCTGAAGAGTTGCTGAATAGTTATTAGTTGAAATGGTGGTTTTAACTGAATGTATGCTGAAGATATTAAGATGTGAAAATTGTTCCCATTCATTTGAATGGGGCAAAATCTGCTGAAAAAAGCTAAATATGTTAAAAAGTATATATGTTACAAACAATAAAAATACAAGCAGGAATATCCTTAAAGAGTTGAACATTTTGATAACTTCATGGCTTTTGTAGCTGAAGAAATTAAGTGCAGAAAAATGGACAGACATAGTGTGGATGCTTCACAGCATCCCCACAATAAAGAAGAAGATAACAAGAGACTCTTGAAATTTAAATATATATATGAAAATCCATAATTCTGGTTAATTCCTGACTGGGTACGTGCATACAATGAGTTACTCCCTTTTTTGCATATTACTTTATATTCTGGGAAATTATGACCACCGAATGATTAGTTCTTTCTTTAATGTTTACTATTTCTTTTACAGCTACCAGGGATTTACTTAAAGACCGAAGAAAACAAAAAAAGAGAATTCTTAGGGAAGTTATGTGGGGCTTCGGTTTTTGCCTCAGTACATTCGTTAGGGCATATTTCTTTACATTTTGTGGAAAATAAGTACGCTGTAGTAACTACTAACAATTCCTTTGCAGTGTGTCATTTCATGTGCTAACACCTATCATCGAATTACTGTAATAATACAGGAAACTTAAAAATCCGAGGATTCTCAGGTAAGCTGTGGAATACCTTCTCCTTTTTTGAGCATTTCAGTGTGTCTCTTTAAAGATATAACCGTTTCCGGTGCGCGTGTGTTTTTCAGCGTTATGGCCGCCGTTCCGGACAGTCCTCTCTACCTGGGCTTAGACTTCAGCACGCAGCAGGTACTGAAAAGTACTTTTCACCTGTACGGTCGCTTCACTGGAGTGGCTGAGCTTAAAGGCTGCTCACACGCAAACTAAAACCCGCTTTAACAGCGCACATGCGGACGAAGAATACGTGGTTATTTTTTACTGGACTTTGGACCAAGTGAGTCATTAGGCAGTGTGGAAATACCACGTCCTAAAATATTGCAGAACAAGTCATGTCCTGCAGTCAAAATGTTATTTTCACAAAGAGTCAAACGTGGTTTTATCAGATGCATATACTGCAGATCCAGTCGTCTGATAATTTAACAAGTGTGGATCAAGTGTAAATGGCGCCGCTGCAGCTAATGATTAGGAATAGAACAGAATAGCCTTTTTTTTTTACCGGGCCTATACGTGAAGTATATGTAGCTACAGTATGACAGAGCATTAGGGCCACATTAAGGGGGAAAATGAGAGGAAGAAGATTAAATAATTTTTAATTAATTATTAATTAAAGTTGAAATGTCCAGAATAAAGTCAAACTTTAACATTTCAACTTTATTCTCGACATTTTGACCTTAATGATCAAAGCTACATTTTGAGTTAATGTCGACATGCAAAATAAATTATTATTGTGGGAAAGGGGCTTTTGTGCACATCTCACCATTGTGTGGAGCAGGGATGTGAAAAAAGTTCTAATTTGTTGAACTTTGACCCCAGTTGCGCAGCCAGTTACTGCTGACCATTGGTTGAATTGATGTGAAACTAGTTAATAGCCTAGGTGTGTTTCCCAATTTCCCAAGCTGTACAATAACATGATCCTCATATTAGGATAGGTTACAACTAACACCTATTTAACTAGTGCAATATCAACTCTTATAACAAACAAAAAAGTTTGATCTGGCAAAATATTGTGATTTATTGCTAGCAACATTAGCACTGTAGCTCAGAGTTCAGCAAAAATGACACTGAACGGTTAAAAACATGTTTATATTAATTCAGGAGTACAGGTAAAAATACACCAAATGTGTGTGGGTTGTGGGTCAAATGAATTAAAATTTAAAAAAATAAATAAAGCTTCAGCTTATTTTAAGTGTCCAACCTGACATACTCTTATCAAGCCTAAATAACTGAAACATTTTTGTGAAGGCCTACAGCACGACCTTTGACCCGTCAACTTGCATCATGTAATCGGATGTTGCTAAACATCGCCTATGTCAACGTAGGCTAGGCCTCAATGGACCAAAATGGATAACTTAAAAGTGAAAATAGCCAGTGGTGAATACAAATTTATGAACAATACATCACTGAAGGCCAAGTCAGACGTATGGGAGAAATTCAGAACAACCTTATCAGCAGCTTTGCTACTTGTAGAAAATGCTGCAAAGTGTTAGCATGTGATAGCCTCAAGCCAGTTCGCTCTAAGAAAACAGCTGCAGAAGCCCAAATGTCGTGTCCATCAATAGATGCTTTTCCAAGAACACAAGTCTCAAGCACTTTAAGGTGAGTGACTGTGTGGCTTAAAGTCTGTTTTAATTTGGGGTACAAGACGGGATGCGGGTCTAATGTTAACGGATCGGTCCAAATTTCATTTAGAGATAACTGCCCCCCACCACCACCACCACCACATGAGTTTCTGCATCTGAACAAACAGGCATACTGTCTGTGCTACATGGTGTACTTAACAAAAGGTTGATTCCATGCAGTAAATCTCCAAAAAGATCCACAGACATACGGAAATACTTTAATGCAGCACCCTTCACATCTTATTATCTCTGATGCAAGTTGGTTTCACTAGTTTAATAAACTCTCCATGGTCTCTCATCTGTGTACTTTTATTGTCTACTTGTGTTTTTCTTTATGAAGCTGAAAGTGGCAGCAGTGGACGAACACCTGAACGTGTGTCACCATGACAGTGTGCACTTCGACAGTGAGCTGCCTGAATTCAGGTAACTTTATTTTGTTAACATGATTCATGATTTTGAAGATGGGTCATGTGGTTTTTGTTCTGCAGGACTCAGGGAGGAGTTCACATTCATGCTGATGGACTGACGGTCACTGCACCTGTGCTCATGTGGGTCAAGGTGAGATTTTAGCAAAGTGGGGACACTAAAATGAAAGAAAAAGTGAATTGAGTTTGGTGGAAAGAAAATCTGAGCTCTGTCTTTTTAGTAGGAGTGTGTTGAAACATGCAGGTGAATGTGACTAAAACAAAGGTGAATGGAGTTTGGCAGAAAGACAGATTTTTGTTGTTTGTGTCCTCAGGCTCTGGACCTGCTACTGTACAAGATGAAGAGAGTGGGGTTTGACTTCTCCCGTGTTCGAGCACTGTCAGGCAGCGGCCAGGTGGGACATGGACACTGCTTGTGTCTTTAGCAAGAGAGACGTACTTACAGATAATGTTTTTAAAAACGTGAGTGAAGTCTGGTGCAAAGAACACCTGATTCTTGGTTATATTTGTAGCAGTAAAGTGTGAAAGCTTGCTCTTTGTTGAAGGAACAGGCTTCATATGCCATCTTAACACTGCTTGGAAGTAAATCGGAACCATTTGTATATCCTGCAGCCTTTTAATAGGCTAGAAATTAAGCGGGTGGCAACCAGGTAACACTGGCTACATATACACTGTGTAATTTTTTGGTACTATAGAAATTTGTAGGAGCAGTCTCACTATGGGCCAAGTCAATAAAAGCAATATCTACTCTCACATACTCATTACAAGTGGGACACTAGGAGTGGGATTGTTGAATATTTGAATTCTAACTGAACAATGAGGATGAAAGGCCACTAATTTTGTGGTTATTTAATAGGCTACATTTGGCCAGTGCATTAATGGCTAAAGCCTTCAAGTAATTAATTATATTAACTATATATTTAATTATATTTACTATTAAAGTCTGAGGTAGTTCTACATTTGTTTGCAGAGTACAAACAAATTTAGGCAAGAAACTATTGATACATCCTGGATGTGTGTGTAAATTGTTCGTACACACAGTGTCAGTGCAGAGTTGTGTGTATCCACTGTTTGAGAATGAGGCCCATTGTCTTTGGTCTCGCAGCAACACGGCAGCGTGTACTGGAGAAAGGGGGCATCTCAGACACTGAACCAGCTCATCCCGGACCAGAAGCTCCACCGGCTGCTGCGGGACAGTTTCTCAGTGTGCGACGCTCCCGTGTGGATGGACTCAAGCAGCGGGCCACAGTGTCTGCACCTGGAGGCTGCAGCAGGGGGTGCTCTGAGACTTGCCGAGCTCACTGGGTCCAGAGCCTACGAGGTTGCGCTTTCTACCTGTTTGTCTCTGTCTATATCTGTGTGTGTTTCTAGGGTATTTAAAAGACGAATCCATGTGTTTCTCTGCAGCGTTTCACCGGTAACCAGATCGCAAAGCTGCGACAGAGTCGTCCACAGGCATACAAGGACACAGAGGTGCAAAGGGGGTTGTTTTAGCAAAGCGGAGATTTTTAGCAAAGTGGTGACCATGTCTGATGTGATGACATATGTGTGCTTTCAGAGGATCTCACTGGTCAGCAGTTTTGCTGCCTCCCTCTTCCTCGGTGATTACGCCGCCATCGACTACAGTGACGGTCCAGTACCAACTCCTGCATTCATTCGCTCATGATATCACTTCTTCACTTTGATGATATCACTTCTGGGGACATGTCTGCTAGGGATGGGCAGTGATTTCCAAATAGTCATTAAGTTTTAAAAATCTAATATTCCATGTGACTTTGGTTTTGTCGTTAAACACAAAGAGCCGCTGTTTTCCCACCCTTTAACACCTGGAAATGGCGCGATAACAAGGTCAACATCTCATTTTACTACGGCGCCAAATACAAACAGCAGAGACTTCAGCCATCACGAGAAACGGTCACAGCACGACCAGATAAACTGTGTGATGATAATGCATGTGAGCTCCGCAGGTGAAAAGGTGTTTCTGACCATGGACGCTTGTACAGCGCTTACAGCCAAGTCGTATTAATGGTCACCTGCCGTTATAAGCAACCTGTTCTTCAGTCTGAAGCAATGTCGGATGTGGTGGAAATGGACACCTGGCAGTCTTATATCTGCTGTGAGGAGCGAGGAGACTACCATGTTTTTAGCCCCCACATTTTTTGCATATTTGTCCTTTTTATGGCAATTTTAATGTTTTGGTGTTTTTTAATGATTTTTTATCATTTTTTACCTTTTTTATTTTATGGCTGTTTAAAAATTATTTACATTTTTTTGTTTTTCTTTCATTTTTTACTTTTTGCATTTTAGTGACATGTTGATGCATCGTAATAGCAGGGTTTTTGCGTTTTCATACCATTTTTGCATTTATGTGACAGCTGTTTGTATTTTAGACTTTTTTACATTTTTATGACATTTTCTGAACAAATTTAAGTCAAACCTGAGCATTTTTTTAGTTCCCTTACTGAGCTCCAGAACTTCATTCCTTCAGTGTTTACTTTATATGCTTTAATAATACTTTTACTTCAATACAGGTTCGGGGATGAATCTGCTGGACATCAGGACCAAGACCTGGTCTCAGATCCTCCTGGACGCCACCGCTCCAGGTCTAGGGCGACTCCTGGGAGCGCCGCTGCCATCCACGTCTGTACTGGTACAACTGGTCCATACTGGTTTTGTTTATAACTGTTATCATGGTGACTGGGTCTGACCACAGCTTTTTTGTCCTGCAGGGTCCCATCTCATCCTACTTTGTTCATCGATACAGTTTCTCTGAGAGCTGCAGGGTGGTTGCATTCACCGGAGACAACCCAGGTAGGAGTGAACAATGTGGGGACTTTCTGAGTTAACACTCAGTTCTCAAGTCTAAACCTGGGTTCATTCTCCTTCTTTTGTGAAACCTCACAAAAAAGATGTTATTGTGAGGTTTGGGTCTGGGGGAGTTTGGACCTGGAAGTGGAATGTTGGGTCACAGTTAACAAGTGGACTGGGGGAGTTTACAGCTCCAGACAGGGCAGTCAAAGTGTAAGTCTTTAAAACACAGAATTTATCAGAAAATGCAAAAACATTGTCAAACTACAAATAAATGTATAAATACACAAAGATGTCTCATAAAAATTCAAATGTCATAAAAGGACAAAAACTGTCAAAAAATTCTCAAGTATACAAAAGAAATAATAATATGAACAATTGTCAAAAGCACAAATTTGTCATATACTATATATGCAAAATGTTATCATAGAAATGCAAACATTTCTCATTAAAATGTCCAAAATTATCATACAACCCACCAAATGTTCATAAAAATGCAAAAGGAAATTCACACCAATTTTAGCAAATCAACGATGTTTTAACACAGTGTGGACATTTAACAGGAAGGATGCATCTTTCTGTCTTTATCAGCATCTCTGGCAGGAATGAGCCTCCAGCCCGGTGATGTTGCTGTAAGTTGTATAAAACCAGTCCAGAATCTTGTGTCCACAGAGTCTACATTGTGTCTTTCATCTGGATATTTGTGTGTCCAGATGAGTCTGGGGACCAGCGACACAGTATTTCTGTGGATCCAGCAGCCCCGTCCAGCTCTGGAAGGACACATCTTCTGCAATCCCGTGGACCAGGACATGTACATGGCCCTGCTATGGTATGAAATGTTCCTGTTTTGTAACAACGTTCCAGCTTTGCAACAAAAAGTGAGCAGAGTTTGGTGGAAAGAAAACCTGAGCCTTCTTGGTATTGTTAGCAGGAGTGTGTAAAAACATTATATGAGATTGTATCATACTGAAAGAAAAGTGAGCAGAGTTTGGTGGAAAGACAGATCATGTAGCTAACAGCTAACTAGACACTGTTATCTTAGTATAGTTGGGCAGCTAATGTAGCTAACAGCTAACTAAACATTGTCTGCAGCTTTAAGAATGGATCATTGACGAGGGAGCGAATAAGGAATGAATGCGCTGAAGGGTCATGGGAAGTTTTTTCCACCGCCTTGAGGGAGACGCCACTCGGAAACAACGGGAGCATCGGTGACCAGTCCTGTCGTCCTTCATTTTTTGTCTTTGCTCCTCTTTTCTTCTCTTTCTTCATCTTTCCTCCCCTTTCTCTTTTTTCCTTCTTTCCTTGTTTACCTCCTTTGCTTCTTTTTTCTTTCCTTCCTTCCTTCCTTCCTTTTGTTCCTCACCTTTTTTATTTCTTCTTTTTTCATCATATTCCTTCCTTTTTCATCCTTCACTTCTCGCCTCCTTATTTCCTATTATCCATCCTGATTGGTTGATATTTTTCTTTCTAGGCTTTTATTTTGACAATCTGGAGATCACACCTTCTGCTGCAGGAGTTCACCGATTCGACGGGGATGACAACAAGGTCGGTCCCACCTGTCATACGTTCCAGTTGTCTCACATGTCCAAACTTTGTCACTTGTCTCAGAAGTCACCCCTTTCCTGCAGGTGTCCTGGCTGAGTCCTCAGGTGGAGGTCCGGGCTCTGGTTGAGGGGCAGTTCCTGTCCAGGAGAGTCCACGCTGAGAGACTCGGATACTGCATTGGTAAGACCTGGTACTTCCTTCCTTCCTTCTCTTTCTTTCTTCCTTTCATTCTTCCTTTTGTTCATCCCCTTCTAAGGAGGTATGAACTAAACTAGCTGTGAGTGTTTGCCCCTGGTAAACCAGGAGACATTTATCTGTTGATTTGTCCTGTTTCAGTTCCGGGAACCAGAGTTTTGGCCACAGGAGGAGCTTCATCCAATCACGCGGTTCTACAGGTTGGTCTTTGATGATGCCATCAGTTTCTTGGTGTCATTTGTCAGCACAGTTTATTAGAATAGGCTGTTAGTATAGTTAGCATTTTTAATGTCTTAGCTTTATTTGATAGCGTAGGTAACAGTGTATGCTATCAGTGTAGTTTGTTGGCATTATTCATTGGCATAGTTTATTAGTATTTATATTTGTATATTAGCATAGTTTATCAGTAAATTGGGTAGTTTATTACCATAGTTTGTTATCATAGATTATTGGAATAATTAATTATAGGGTAATAATATAAGTCATTAGTATAGTTTATGAGCATGTGTTATTAGCAGTGCATTAGCATGGTTGTTAGCATAGTAACAACTGATAGAAGCCATTCAAAGTTCTGACGCAGATAGTTGAGCCATTTATTTGACGCTTTCTTAGCCGACCCAAACGAGCTGCTGTTGTTATTTTTGGACGTTAACAAATGTGTAATATGAATTCTCACTGGTCTCCTCAGGTTCTGTCGGATGTATTCAATGCTCCAGTCTACACCATCGACATGTCCGACTCAACTTGCTTGGGCGCAGCTTACAGAGCTTTGCATGGTACTATGACTTCCACTACTACTACTCTCAAATGCAAAAACCAGTACTGCTGCTAATACAACAGCAGTACTGTGGATGCCACTGTCAACCAGAGAATCTCTCTTGATTTTATTCATTGCATGAATGCTGACTCAGCATCCATACCTTGTTTTCCTGGTCTTTATTATTATTATTATTATTATTGTTGTTGTATGGATGCTGAATCAGCATCCATACCTTGTTTTCCTGGTCTTTATTATTGTATGGATGCTGATTCTGTAAGATTTAGTGAGGTGGTGGTTGCAATACCAGGCTTGACCGCTACAGTACTCCGGTTAGAGAGTCTCGAGTCATCAGATTAACCATGACTGTTTATTTCTTGAGAGCATACATATCAGTCATCTGCAACACATAAAGAATATAAGGCGTACATAAGTTCAACAGCTCGCCAACATTTAGCACTAAACTGCATCACATTCATAAGTACTACGTAACAGTAAATTCAGCCAGAATGCACTAAAGCTAATTTCAGGCGTGGCTATGCTAATGCCGATTACTATGTGTGAGATTGCTGCAACACTAATAGGAAACTGACGTATTCACACGGCGAGATAAACAGCTCAATATGCAACGCTATCGCTAACTAACGCTATCCACTTACGTGTCAAGAACTTCTTCTCAAGAAAGGGAACTCCTCACATGCAAGCTACGTATGTCTCCATACTACAGAGCCAACCATTACTCAGAACATACAATGTCAATCACCGCGAAGCCACACCCCTTAAAGAAGCAAGACCTAACAAACATAGGGTAAGGATATAATTCACAACAGCCGCCCCTACATTTGAAAGGCAAATGGGTAACAGTGAATTATCTTAAGTATCCTCACCACCCCCAATCGCAGGCAACTGGATCAGACGAGCTACAGGCCTAACATAGGTTTTACCATTAATGTCTACTTCCACAGTCCTGACGCATCCATCGTGACTGGGTATAGTCTTTCGAACCCTGCCAATCGGCCACTGAGCCCGAGGAAGCCGAGGATCCACGATCAGTACAACAGAGTCCAGGGATAGGTTCTCTGACAATTTCTGCCACTTCATCCGTGTTTGCAGTGTAGGCAAATAGTTCCTAGTGAATTGTATCCAAAACTGATCCACCAGGTTCTGACAATGACGCCATCTCCTCCGACCCATCCTTGCTGGAGCGTATGCCATTTGAGGAAGTGAGGCGTTCCGCCGCCCCATAAGGAGAAGATTAGGAGTAACGGGCAACATCCGTGGAAACATGTCCTAGTGGCTTCGAATTGAGGATCCCCTCAACCTCAACCAGAACAGTATAGAGAACATCTTCTGTAACTGCTTGAGTTCCAACCGCTACCTGGAGCGCATTCTTCAATGAGCGGATCTCCCGTTCCCAAATCCCCCCAAAGTGTGGAGCACCGGGTGGATTAAACTTAAAGGTGATCTGATAGGTTGCAAGCTGTGCCTGAAGGTCAGGCTCCATACTAATGAAAGCCTCCCTTAATTCCCTTTCTGCACCCCGAAAGTTGGAACCACAGTCTGAGAGCATCTCCTTAGGTTTGCCTCGTCTGGCTATGAACCGGCGGAGTCCGAGCAGGAAGGCATCAACATCCATAGAGTTAAGGAGTTCAACATGCACCGCTCGTGTGGTGAGACATTTAAATATTACACCCCAACGTTTCTCATTCCTCCTGCCTACTTTGACCAGATAGGGGCCGAAGCAATCAACGCCTGTCGAATAGAATGCTGGACAGAGCAGACGAAGGCGTTCTGGTGGTAAATCGGCCATTATAGGAACCTTTGGCTGAGCTCTCCATTTCTGGCAAAGGAGACAGCTATGTTGATGATGCTTGATTGCCTGACGGCCCTTCAGGATCCAATACTGTCTCCGTATTTCAGCATAAACTCTCTCTGCCCCCGGGTGCAGCAAACGTTGATCAAAGTCTTTAATGATAAGCTTCGTTATAGGGTGTTGTGGATCCAAAACTATAGGATGGATCTGTTGTTCATCTGCACCTGCAAGTCTTCTTAATCGTCCCCCAACTCTCAACATGTTGGTGAACGAATCCCATTCTGGAGCCAGACTGCTCAACCTGCTCTGTGCAGGGATGGGTTTCTTCGCCTTGAGGGCTGATATCTCTTCTGGAAAGCTCTGGGCCTGGCATGTTCTGATCAGAATAGCTTCTGCTTCTCTGTTAGTCATATGTGGCTTCTCCTTGATGAACGGACCTAGTCGCTTCCACTAATTGCTGCCAGGTATCGAATTTGGTGACATCAGGGCATGATGTAGAGAGTTTAACTTGCAGGTGATAGCAAGCTACCTTCTTGAGTTCTGACACTCCTTCCGATAGTGTGACTTCAGGTGCTCTAGGCCAGTGTCTTGAGCTCTGTTTCAAGAATGCAGGCCCCTGACTCCAACGACTTGGTGCGGGCAGACTGAGAAGAGATTTCCCTCTTGTTATGTCATCTGCTGGATTGTCCTGAGTATTGACATATCTCCAGTTTTTGTGGTCTGTCAATTCTTGAATTTCGGCGACTCGAGTGCCGACAAACACCTTATAGCGACAGGAATCTGACTGAATCCACTCCAATACTGTCATAGAGTCTGTCCAAAGGACTGTCTGGTTGATGTGGATCCTCAATTCATCCTGTATCAGTTTGGTTAGCTGAGCTCCAGCTAAAGCAGCACACAACTCCAAACGAGGCACAGACTGTTGTCTTTTGGGAGCAACCCTTGACCTTGCCATTATGAAGGAAACATGAGTGTCACAGCTAGACTGAACTATTAGGTAGGCCACTGCTCCATAAGCCCTCTCTGAAGCATCACAGAAGACATGAAGTGAACTATGTAGTTCAGCTGTAGTTGAAGAAACTGGTACATAGCAGCGGGGAATGGAAATCGTACTGAGGTTGTCAAGCTTGCTCTCCCAATTTGTCCAAACAGCCCACAGATCAGCTGGTAGATCTGGGTCATTGCAATCTCTTTTCTTTGTCCACAATTGCTGGATAATCACCTTTGCTCTGGTGGTAAATGGCAAAATGAACCCCAGTGGATCATACTGAGAAGCCAATACCTGATAAGCTGTTCTCATCGTCAGTGTGGCATGTTTAATGGGCCGATAATGATAGCCAAGAGTATCAGAGGAGCAGTTCCATCTGAGCCCTAATGTGGGTTCTGTTAGATCAGCACTGTTGTGAGCTAACCATTGCTCTGTTGCTGAGGAACGGGCCTCGGAAGGTAGGTGTGATATCACCGTCAGATGACTGCTGGCCTACTGGCGTAGGTCAAACCCTCCTTCTGCGAGCATACTGCGTAGTTGTTCCACAGCTTGCTTAGCTGCTTCTTCTGTGGGGAAACTTGACAAGAGATTATCAACGTAGAAGCTCTGTAGCACAATCTGATGCATACCTGGGTATTCAGCTTCTGAATTACATGCATGCTGTTGTAAAGCAAAGATGGCACAGCAGGGACTGCAAGTGGTGCCAAATGGCAGAACTTGCCATTCATACACCTCTAGGGTGCTTTCGGTCCTCGGATCTCTCCAGATGAACCGAAGATAGGGTCTGTCACTAGGCAGAAGTCGGATCTGGTGGAACATGCCCTTAATGTCCGCACTCACAGCGACATGATTCTGCCGGAATCTTATGAGAACCCCCAACAAGGATGGCCCAAGAGTAGGGCCGGGAATCATCTGGTCATTCAGAGACAGTCCTTGATATTGAAAGGAACAGTTGAATACGAGTCTCGGTTTGTCGTTGTGGGTTACAAGATGATGGGGCAGGTACCATCCTCTTTCTGTTTGGTCCGAGTTCTGCTGGCTCAGTTTGGTTACATACCCTGCTCCAATGAGTTTGTCCATTTCACCTGAGTAGACTGAGGCTTTCTCGGGGTCCTTCTGAAGTCTTTTTGTTGTGCTCCCCAGGTTTGCTAGGACCGCCTGCATACAGCCTTTAGGTTTGGGAGCATTGGATTTCCACAGGAGAGGGGTTGCATACCTCCGCACTCCTTCGACTTCCACATGCTGAGTTTGCGACTCAAGCAGATGTATAGCTTCATTATCTGCTCTGGACCATACTACCAGTTTCTCACTGCGATAAGGTAGAACATCTAGCTGCCATAATCTCTCCACGTTGCGGTAGAGAAGATCATCCGGAGATG
>NW_018128235.1:772340-776318 GCF_001952655.1 Monopterus albus | reverse complement strand
AAGATCTAGACCTTACTGTTATCACTATTATTACATAGGGAAAACCCAACAAATCCCCCTTGAACAAGCACTTGGCGACAGTGGGGAGGAAAAACGCCCTTATTTATTTATAAATATTTAGCTTTATTTTGAAAATCTTACTCCTTTCAAATGAATGGAAAAATTCTACTTCAGCATACTTCCAGGTATCACAATGTTCAGCTCTTCAAGGACATTCATGCTTCTAAACCTTAGACCTTTTTGAAATATTTAGCTTTATTTTGAAAATATTCCTCCATTCAAATGAATGGGAAAATTCTACTTCAGCATACTTTTAGCTATTTCAGGTATCAAAATGTTCAGCTCTTCAAGGACATTCATACTTCTATTCAGAGGTTTTCTAAACTTCATACTTTTGAAATATTTAGTTTTATTTTGAAAATCTTGCCCCATTCAAATGAATGGGAAAATTCTACTTCAGCATAATTTCAGCTATGAAAATGTTCAGCTCTTCAGCGACATTCATGTGTCTCTTCAGAAGTTTTCTAAACTTCATACTTTTAAAATATTTAGCTTTATTTTGAAAATCTTGCTCCATTCAAATGAATGGGAAAATTCAACTTCAGCATAATTTCAGCTATCAAAATGTTCAGCTCTTCAAGGTCATTCATGCTTTTCTTCAAAAGTTTTCTAAACTTCATACTTTTAAAATATTTAACTTTATTTTGAAAATCTTGCCTCATTCAAATGAATGGGACAATTCTACTTCAGCTTACTTTCAGCTAGCAAAACCATTCAAGTGTCAAAATGTTCAGCATTTTCAGTGCGATCTTTCAACACTCAGCATCCATACGCATTTTCTTCTGAAAATGCAAATCTCTAGTTGTGTGGATGCATAAGCATCCACACTATGTTATCCTGTTCTTCATTGTGTGGATGCTTATACTTATATATTTTTTAAGATATTCAGCTTTTTTTACAGAAATTTCCCCATTGGAAATGAATTGGGCAAAACTGGAAGCTTAATATCTCCGGCCTACCTTGGGCTAGAAGCGCCATTTCAACTTTATTCAATTCGTGAGATGTTCAGCTACCAATGGTGCAAAAATCATCTTGATATCTAATGTTTTTTTTTTTATAATCTGCATTTATGTGACTCCCCCGGTCTCGGAGCTGTTGCTATGCTTTTGCTCTTCCTCTTACCGCTTTTGTGCTGCTATTATGCCATTCTTAAGCATTATACACATATAATAGATGACAATCGTAGAGAAAATTGGCACCAATTCAGCTGTCAGTGTTACTGAGATGGGATGAATGGTATTTGCGTAAGTCGCTCATTCCAGCGCTTACGTCTCACTGCTCCATAGACTTACAGTCAACACAGAAGATCTGCTGAAACAAAACGTCGGCAAAAAATGAATGGCGAAATTCTGCTTCAGCATACTTTCAGCTATTTCAGGTATCAGAATGTTCACCTCTAAGGACATTCATGCTTCTATTCAGAATCTTTCTGAAATTAATAATTTTGCAATATTGCACATTTATGCCTGTATACAACTTTTTTTATAACTTTTATACATAACATGGGTCCGTAGCTCCATACAGCTTAATGCGTTATGTAAACATATTGCACTATACTGCCCTGTTATGAACAAGCGTGGACTGACAGTGAATTATATCAGAACCGAGCCGTTTTCAAGTCGACCGTGATCTGTGTTATCTGCATCTTGTCATTTATTACACGTCCTCACTTGCTCCAAACACAGTACTTGTCAGTACTAGCCCATTCACTATTTCTACCGTCATTTCAAGTACTTTTGATAAGGTTAAGGTCTGCAGGTTTGCTAACTGAATGTCAAGGCTCTGCTTCATCATTGTTACATTATCTATTTACAATGTGAGCATACCAAACCTTTTGGTTTAGTTTAAACTTTCTTGACAAACCTTATGTTCAAACATCACAAATTTTACCATTTCTCTGACACTGACAGCTATTTATTGTAGATTTAATTGCAATCACGCAAAATCATCAAGTTATTCTTATTAAATACAACGATCAGTTTGCTTTGTCAAAGTTATTTCAATTCTGCCTAATATTAATTGTGAAGGAGTAAACTCCACATAAAACATTTTAGTGTACATTTTTTCACATACTCAACAGTTATCACAGCCATCTGTCCTTATCCTGCAATGTATTGCATTAGTTGTAGATATCAGCAGCTCCCCTCTAGTTAAACTCATAATAAAGATGAACAATTCCAGATTCATGTCTGTGTATTCTGATTTTTTCATCCTACACTCTGCAGTCTTGCACTATGTCACTCGGGTAAATTTTGCAAGTGTAAGCATCGGTCAAAGATAGAACAACATGAAAAGTAAATGTATTGCTGCTCCGTCATTCCGATGTTTGCTTCGCCCATCTGGTGCATGTTGGAAGTCAATTTGGAATCCTGGTCTCCATTTCTTGGTTCGTGGCATCAGATCTCAGATGATTCAGTCACACAGCAGCTGTAACACAGACATATGCAATTGTACAAAAATAGGATGTAGGCAAAAATTTCGAATTGGACATCAAGACCTGTAGTGTAAAGCCAGCTTTGAATACACATTTACGTACTGAATTATCTGTTACTGAACAACGATGAATTTGTGGTAAAAGTAACACTAGTTCAACAGTACCAAAATACTCTTGAAATCAACAGCAAGTACTTGAAATCATCACAGTATGAACACAATATGCTCACATTTATGAAAAGTGAGCATATTAACTTGTGTGCATAACACAGGCACACATACAGTTGTTCAGAACTTTCAGCTACAGAAACCATTCAAATATTGAAGAATTTGCCAGTAGAAAAGGTGTTAAATACTATTAAAAGAATTATAGCCTATGAATATTCATAAGCTACATTTTATAGTACATTTAGTGCAGTTTTATGCTGCTCAAGTCTTTAAAGCTGCATTATAATCAATCCCACTAAGAACAATTGACAAATGTGCATAAAGCTGACATCATGTATCTCAGCCTATCAATTCATGACTATGTCACTTCTTTCAACATATCTGTCACACAGCATGGCACCTGTCACATCAGACTTCCGGTCCATGTTGGCATAAAACTGTCAATGATGTCTCTTTCCACCTTTCTTCCCCTATGTCCTGCCTGCTTCTCTTTCTGTTGCATGGGGGCAGTAATCTCTTTCAACCTGAAGAAAACATGACAACTGTAGTTAAGGACTCAGACTATGACACACAAAATAACCACTGAGCGACTACAAACTATGCACAGAGTGTGGTGATGTCTCATCATGGCAGGTGTATTGAACACACAGTCTCCCTCCAAGCTCCCAGCTGATTTCTATAGGGATGGTCGCTTCATTAAAACTGGATATGAGAGTGAGATGATCATTGACAATGTTTCCAAGTCTAGTGCAGCATCTCTGGATCCCAGGGAAACTGACTATCCTACAAAAGCAGGCTGCAGTGATAAATAATACGACTTAATTTTCAGCCTCAAAATTACCCTCTCTTAATTAAGTTCCACTTTGAAATGGAGGGATGACAGAATACTTGAAGAAAAACATTAATATAAATACCACTATAGTTGTATTATAAAAGACAGACCACAGCAACAACAGTGTCAAATCTGAATAAATAAATAAACACAATTACAACAAGTGTCAAATCTTCTACAAATAAATAGTACTGACCAGCAGGAAGTACAGCATTTCTCTGTGTGGTCCAGATGGGTCCAATTTTAATTGATAGTTGAGATTGTGCTGCAATTAGAATACAGAAACCATACTGAAATAAATACAAACTAATCCAAAAACCACAATAAGATGAATAACTAGATTCATAAAGTGCAAAAATACGATACATAATGGCAAATAATACATAATGAACAATACACAATAATTAAACATCAAAATAATATAAACTTACATTAATACACTCACTCCTACTAACACTAATCCATGTTACCTTCATAGTGCTTAA
>NW_018128235.1:751672-769977 GCF_001952655.1 Monopterus albus | reverse complement strand
TTCAAATGAATAGGACAATTCTACCTCTGCATACTTTGGACTATTTCAGGTATCAACAAGTTCAGCTCTTCAAGGACGTTCATGCTTCTATTCAGAATGTTTCTAAACTTCATAATTTTGAAATATGTAGCTTTATTTTGACAGTTTTGCGCCATTCAAATGAATGGTAAAAATCTACTTCAGCATGCTTTAGGCTATTTCAGGTATCAAAATGTTCAGCTCTTCAAGGACATTCATGCTTCTATTCAGAATTTTCCTAAACTTCAAAGTTTAAAAATATTTAGCTTTATTTTGAAAGTTTTGCCCCATTCAAATGAATGGGAAAATTTCAATTCAGCATACTTTCAGCTATCAAAATGTTCAGCTCTTCAAGGACATTCATCCTTCTATTCAGAGGTTTTCTAAAGTTCATACTAACAAAATATTTTACTTTATTTTGAAAGTCTTGCCCCATTCAAATGAATGGGACAATTCTACTTCAGCATATTTTCAGGTATGAAAATGTTTAGCTCTTCAAGGACATTCATGCTTCTATTCAGAAGTTTTCTAAACTTCATACTTTTGAAATATTTAGTTTTATTTTGAAAATCTTGCCCCATTCAAATGAATGGAAAAATTCAACTTCAGCACACTTTCAGCTATCAAAATGTTCAGCTCCTCAGGGACATTCATGCTTTTCCTCAAAAATTTTCTAAACTTCATACTTTTGAAATATTGAGCTGTTTTTTGAAAGTTTTGCCCTATTCAAATGAATTTAAAAATTCTACTTCAGCATACTTTCAGCTATTTCAGGTATCAAAATGTTCAGCTCTTCAAGGACATCCATGCTTTTCTTAAGGATTTTTCTAAACCTTATACCTTCGAAATATTTAGCTTTATTTTGAAAATTTTGCTCCATTCAAATGAATAGGGAAATGTTTACTTCTGGATACTTTCAGCTATTAAAATGTTCAGCTCTTCAAGGACATTCATGCTTCCATTCAGAATTTTTGTAAACTTTATCCTTTTAAAATATTTAGCTTTATTTTGAAAATCTTGCCTCATTCAAATGAATGGGAAAATTCTACTTTAGCATACTTTCAGCTATTAAAATGTTCAGGTCCTCAAGGACATTCATCCTTTTTTTCAGAAAGTTTCTAAACTTCATACTTTTTAAAATATTTGCCTTTATTTTGAAAATCTTGCCCCAGTCAAATGAATAGGAAAATTCTACTTCAGCATTCTTTCAGCTATCAAAACCATTCAGATGTCAAAGTGTTCAGCATTTTCAGGGCGAACTTTCAGCAGTCAGCATCAATATGCATTTTCTTCAGAAAATGCATTTTTCTAGTTATTATCATTATTATTATTCCGTACATTTTTTGGCCTTTAACTAGTTCCACATACTTTCAGCTGGAAAAACCATTCAGGTATCAAAATGTTCAGCTCTTCAAGGACGTGTGGATCTATTTCGATTTTTCCTAAACTTCATACTTTTTGAACTACTCAGTGTTTTTTAGAAAAATTTTGCCCCATTCAAATGAAGGGGGAAATTCAACTTCAGCATACTTTCAGCTATTTCAGCTATTGAAATGTTCAGCTCTTCAAGGACATTCATGCTTTTCTTCAGAACTTTTGTAAACTTCATACTTTTGAAATATTTAGCTTTATTTTGAAAATCTTGCCCCTTTCAAATGAATGGGGAAATTCTACTTCAGCATAATTTCAGCTATCAAAATTTTCAGCTCTTCAAGGACATTCATGCGTCTCTTCAGAATTCTTCTAACCTTCATACTCTTGAAATATTTAGCTTTATTTTGAAAATCTTGCTCCATTCAAATGAATGGAAATAGGCAGGTTTTATTGTTCTGTAATAATTACAGACTATTTGGAGTCATGAGGGGTGCCAAGTTAATCTAGAGGTACCCATGATTAAACATTAAATGGCTGGAAATGACCCAAATGAGCAGCCATGGGGACTTGGAGACAATTAAAAAGTAAGCAGAAACCTCGCCCTCTGAATGGTCAATGTGTTTTCAGGCCTGGGCGCAGAATCCGGAGTTTCCTTCTTTGACGTGGTGAAGAACACACCTGAACCACACCTAATGGCCACGCCCCATCCTGCAGCGCAGCAGGTAACTACGCCCATCCATTCAAAATAATAGAAACAAAGAGGAATCACTAATTGAGGTGTGTGGTAACATTTAACATTTACTAAATGTACACATTTTTTTTTGCCTAAGTGCATCTTTCCATTCACTTCAGTGGGTTGCCACCTTGAAAATCTACTCCCTTTCTGACCACAATAGGAATGGGTTCATGCCAAAAAGAGGGTCATTTTAATAAGGATAAGCACCTTTATTTGGCCAAGTATGTTACACACAAGGAATTTATTACCAGTACGGAACCAAGGCAGCCATCTGTGGCGCCAACTCAACTGATGGCTCTAACCATCAGGGGGCAACTTGGGGGTTCAGTGTCTTGCCAAAGGACACTTCGAGATGTGGACTGCAGGCACCGAGATTCAAACCTTCGACTCTCCGGTTGGGAGATGACTGCTCTGCCCACTGAACCACAGTTGCCCCCACTCTCTGTTTTCTCTCTCTCTATCTCTGTCTATCTACCTACATAGTTATGTCTTCAACTTTAAGCTACTAATGTATAGAAATAATAGAAACAAACCACTGAATGACATGGTGTTTCCTGCTAATAGTAAAACAGTACAGATGGTAAACAACTTGCAGATAAATATTCAAAGCATCCAACCAAAAACCTTTACAGCACACTTCTTCTTGTGTTCCAGGTGTACGACCAGATGCTTAAACGCTATACCCGATTGGAGGAGATAGTTCTGCAGGCGCACTGCACTGGTGCCACCACCACCAATAAGCCATGTTGATGGAAATAATAACACAACTAAATAGATTTTTTTTTAAACTCGTGTTAATTTCAAATAAAATCAGGTTCAGTAATGAAAAGTTAATGTAAAAGGTGTGCTGAACACTGAACATGACCTCTAATGATTAAATTTGCTTAGGTGGAATGAACATGGTCACTCACAGTGATGTGTTAAGTGAAAATGCACTGCCATTCACATCCTTTTAGTACAAGTGTGTAATAACATGTTAGTTAAGTAGCAATCAGCAACACAATGAAACAGTATTAGACTTTAAAGTACAATAAAAGCGGAGTGTCTTTCAGTACACTTTGTGCTAACATGCCAGCTAAGTGACACAATAAATCATGATATCTTACTGTAGGGTCTTATGTTGATGTGTCATTGATGGATAATTAACCAGCATGTAAGATTCCCAGCTAGCAACTTGTTATATTACCCTGGAGTCTGTTGATTTATCATGTCGCTGAGAGCTACTCGGATAGCATGTTGATGCTCATTAGCACAAAAACACACCCACCTAGCAACCCATTGGGTACATCCTAAATCTCTTATAAGCTGCACAAGAATTCCTATATGCCTAGACTGTCTGTTTATGCATAAATGGCAAATAAAATCTTGACTTATACTGTAAGTATCGTCGTTTCCCTCACTTGTATCTTAGTCTCACCCACATAAGGTGCAAGGAGAATGTGAGGAAAAAAGAAGAAAACACTGATGACATGAGATGCCTTCTCCTCAGAGCCTTTATGTGAAGTGTCCAATCACCGACTGATTTCAGATAAAGGGGCGTGTCACTTCACAAAAAACTTCTGCAAAGGATGTGTCCTCAGTGATGGCTCTTCTGGGACCGTCCTCGCTCCTCAGTCCTCAGAGCCAATATAAGAGACTGGGAATATCCTACATCCTCAGCCGACTGGAGCAACTTTCGGAGCGACTGGGGACCAAGGACTTAGAAGTCGGTCTTTTAATGGATATAGAGATCTTATAAAAGATATGAGATGTACCCGTCCATCCATCCATCCATTTTCCTCCACTTATCCGGAACCAGGTTGCGGGGGCAGCAGTCTAAACAAAGATGCCCAGACTTCCCTTTCTCCAGACACTTCCTCCAGCTCCTCCGGGGAGATACCGAGGCGTTCCCAGGCCAGCCGAGAGACATAGTCCCTCCAGCATGTCCTGGGTCTTCCCCGGGGCCTCCTCCCGGTGGGACATGCCCGGAACACGCCAGCTGTACCCGGGATCTTGCCCTTTTGGTCATAACCCAAAGTTCATGACCATAGGTGAGAGTCAGAATGTAGATCGACCGGTAAATCGAGAGCTTCGCCTTGCAGCTCAGCTCCTTCTTCACCACGACAGACCGGTATATTGACCGCATTACTGCAGAAGCTGCACCGATCAGTCTCCCGTTCCATCCTTCCCTCACTCGTGAACAAGACCCCAAAATACTTAAACTCCTCCACTTGAGGCAGGAACTCTCCACCAACCTGAAGGGAACAAGCCACCCTTTTCCTACTGAGAACCATGGCCTTGGACTTGGATGTGCTGATTCTCATCCCAGCTGCTTCACACTTGGCTGCAAACCACCCCAGTGCATGCTGGAGGTCCTGGTTTGGTGGAGCCAACAGGACAACGTCATCTGCAAAAAGCCGGCCCCTGGCTGCATCTAGAAAGTCTGTCCATAAAAATATTGAACAGAACTGGTGACAAAGGGCAGCCCTGCCGGAGTCCAACGTGCACTGGGAAAAAGTCTGACTTACTGCTGGCAATATGAACCAAGCTCCTGCTCTGGTCATACAGGGACCAGACAGCCCCTAGCAAAGGGCCCTGGACCCCGTACTCCTGGATCACCCCCCACAGGGCGCCACAAGGGACACGGTCGAATGCCTTCTCCAGATTCACGAAACACATGTGGACTGGTTGGGCAAACTCTCATGAACCCTCCACCACCCTGAATCCGGGATAGAGCTAGTCCAGTATTCCATGGCCAGGACGAAAACCGCATTGTTCCTCCTGAATCCGAGGTTCGACTATTGGTCAAATTCTCCTCTCCAGTACCCTGGCATAGGCTGAGGAGTGTGGTCCCCCTATTGTTGGAACACACTCTCCGGTCCCCCTTCTTGAAAAGAGGGACCACCACCCCGTTCTGCCAGTCCAGAGACACTGTCCCGAACCGCCATGTGACATTGCAGAGGCGTGTCAGCCAAGACAGCCCCACAACATCCAGAGATTTAAGGTACTCAGGGCGGATCTCATCCACCCCCGGTGCCTTGCCACCGAGAAGCTTCTTAACTACCTCGGTGACTTCAGCTTGGGTGATGGACGAGTCCACCTCCGAGCCCCCGGCCTCTGCTTCCTCATCGGAAGACATGACGCTGGGGTTGAGGAGATCCTCAAAGTATTCCTTTGAAGAATTCGAGGAATACTTCGAGATGTACCCATAATCTTGCGAATTATGAACCATTTGACTTTTGATATTGTTGCTCACCAATTATGAATTTTTAGCTGTTTAAGTTTAAGTAATTTTTAAATGTATTAATAAAATTTTACAAAACCTGTCATGAACACACCTTTAGTTATTTCACTTCTTGTCAATTCAGAGTGAACAATAGTACACACAATCAGTATGTTATATTTCCTGTCGATGCCTGGAAATTCATTTTGTTTGTGTGAACACAAAATGACCACAAAGAGACTCAAACCGACTACAAAAGGTAACTTAAAATCTTTCTCATGGCACTTTTATTGTGAATTGGGAACTTTGTGTGCAGGTAATTTTTTGTGTTTATGTTGTGTTTCTGAAATCCTAGCAGAGGATCCCAGAAAAGTTGTGCATATTTATCAGTTTTCAGTGTCAAACTCCATAGAGTAAAATTGTTCTCCTAAGCTGTGGTAAAACAAGTGGGAACCATGCTCCATACAGTTATTCGCTCTAAGGAAATCTCAGTTAAGTTTTGTAAATCTCCATATATATAACAGGGGTTGTTTTAAAATGGATTTGTTATGTGTCTGGGTTTTATTTTCAGATTGAAATTGTACTGAACAATGCAGGCATGTGCATGTGACTTTGTTTTGTGCCCAGCCCTGCCATAACATCTGTATGTGGCTGTAAAGTGGTTGGAGGTGGGTGTGTGAATATATCATGAAAATCTAAATGGAGTTCTGAATGGATATGCTTTTTGTTTTTGGCTTTTGGAATTCAGTCAGCTGTGATGTGCATTTCAGGGGTGTGTGTGTGTGTGTGCATCTGTGTGCAGCTGCTGCTCCATTGTCTGCTCAGGCTTGTAGTATCTTCAACACCGCTGATGACTGAAGCTTAATTTTTCCACTATTATACTTCTGCCAAAAGGTATGAGAGACCACACAAAGCAGATTGCAAGTCCACATTTGAGAGCACACAGGCACAGATTTGTAAAAACATAAGATTTGACCAATCCCGACTGTGCATGTGCTCATTTCTAAGTCTGCCCTCTGTTTTCTCCAGATAATTTCGTGTGAATGTATGTCCTTGCCAAAATGTTTCCGAGCACACACCAAATTTTGAGCACTAATAAGTTTGCAGGTCAGAGTTTAAGCATCTGCAGGCACAGATCTGGAATAGCAGAATCAGATCTGTAGCAAGGGAGAGCATAACAGATGATGAGACTCACTACAGACAGGAGGTCCAGCACCTGACGAAGTGGTGTTCAGATAACAATCTTGTCCTGAACACCAACAAGACTAAGGAGGTCATTGTGGATTATAGGAAGTCCAGGAAGACAATACATGCTCATCTTCTCATACATGAGGAGGTGGTGGAGCAAGTGGATAACATCAAGTTCCTGGGCATCCAAATCACATCTGACCTGACCTGGTCTCTGAACACATCCTACCTGGTGAAGAAAGCCCAGCAAAGGCTTTTCTTCCTCAGGAAGCTGAAACGTGCTGGTCTCTCCTCTCAGCTGCTCGCAAACTTCTACAGAGCAACAGTAGAGAGCATCCTCTGTCTCAGTGCGACAGTGTGGTACGGGAGCTGCACTGCACAGGACAGAACGGAATTGACCCGGGTGGTGAGAACAGCTCAGGGCATTGTAGGGAGTCCTCTTCTGGATCTGGACTCACTATACACTGACTGGATCAAGAGGAGGGCCAGATGGATTGCTGCAGAACCCACCCACCCAGGTAACAGTCTGTTTGTGCCTCTTCCCTCCAGGAAAAGGTACAGGACTATAAAGACTAAAACAAACAGACTGAGACGCAGCTTCTTCCCCAGAGCTGTGAAATCAATCACCCCCCTAACCCCTAGTCACACACACAACCTACCCCCCACAGACAGTTACAGATAGAATACTGGACTCCTGCAGATGCACAGACATGCTCACACTTCTTAAAGACTGAGATTTGCACTGACCTGCACTTTAGAATGGGACTATATTCTTCTGCTGCTAATATCCTGATTAGGTCCTACACATCTTCATTTTTATCTGTTCATATTCTTATATTGACTGTACAATTCTTGTGTTATTTATCTAAATAATGTGTCTTTTAAGCCGAGAGCTGCTGGAAGAAATTTCGCTGTACTATGCATAATGACAATAAAGATTCTTGATTTGACTTGAGCGAGCAGAAGGATGCTCTGACTTGCAATAATCAAAGCTGATCACGCTCACTCAACTCAAGCTAAGAGCAAGGTGTCACCTGGGACCCGTCATCTTAAGTGCCATTGCAGCAGGGTGATTTTAGTAGGCTAGTTAATTAAAAATAGTTAGGGTTTTATAGGTTTGTGTGTTGGCAATGTCCCAGTCTGATGCTAATGTAAGTAAGTGGAAGGCTAAATCCAGATAAAAGCTGTCCATAAGTCTGATGCAGACAATTACAAACCCACTCTGTGAATTATAAAATAATTTAAGGCAATTGACACTTAACCTGACCCTGGAACTCCTAGAGACCCAATAAACCTAGACCCAAAGGCCTCTGGTGGACCTCACATCGATGTGTGTGTCTTGTTGTTTTCCAGACAACATCTGCCCCCGACACCCAGACTGGGCTGCCCCCCCATCTCCGAGCAAATAACAGCACAGACTCAGGAAGAGTCCTTGAGGGAAACGGGGGGCACCCCCCAGTATCTGTCACTTTGTCAGTGAATGCCAGCTGACCACCCTGCCCCCATCTGTCATAGCAAGGCCCCACATTTGAACCAAACACATTGTGCACCATGACCACAGAGGCTAGTTACTAGCTTCCTAGACTGGCCCCAAACGTTCCTAAGCATCCTTGGCTGAAGACAAGACAGAGACAAAATGGCTACAAATACACAAAATAACACAGTGACTACAACTACTCAGAATCACTACACAGTCGTAAAACTCATACAATGACACTAAATGACTACCAACAAATGTAGAATGACCACAAAAACTGAAAACTACTACAAAAAGACAAAAATTCACTAAAGTTGTATGCAGTGATTGAAAATGACCACTAAGACTCACAATTACTACAAATAGGTACAATAATACTAGGATGTATATCAGCAGAGTTATCAGGTAAATGAATGGAAGTCAGTGTAATGTCCTCGTAAGTGATGAAGTGTGTGTGTACTGGTGTAGACTTTCCCATGATTTTGTATCACAGATGTGACACACAAAGAAACACACTAAGTCTGCCAGATCCCTGTGTGTGTGTGTGTGAGATCCCTGACCCTCATGTCTGGGCCTCACAAAGGCTCTGAAATCATTTTGCATGACAAAGTTACACACATTTGCATTTCCTGTATCGTCAGGGGAACAAGGGAGGTCAGAAGTCAGTGTTGCATCGAGATGCTAATGTGCAACATGATTGTGTATCTGTGTTGGTGCAGTTAGAAGAGAAGACTGTTCAAACCTTTTGTCATTTTTTTAATAAAAACTTTTCAAAATACAAACTTTATTATATCAACTTGTCTCCCTGTAAAATCCAGAATGGAGTTTAACATCCTTCTCCTAACATACAAAGCCCTTAGCGACAAGGTTCCGTCATATCTTAAAGAGCCTTATCATCCTAAAAGAGCACTTTGCCAGGGCCGGCTCAAGTCGATAAACAAAATTTGATCTCAGGGCCCTCCTCTTCGCTATTAACAACTGTCAGTGCTTGGTCTTTCGCACACATATTGTAAATATAACATACCCATTATCAATTTTATTAAACTACTTAACCAGAACCTTCCTTGGTAAAGTTTCCTCCTTATATTAAAATAGCAAATGTAAAAAACAGACAATTTAAGATGAATCTGCCTCATGTTAGCATCCATCTCACGAGGTCACAACCATTTAGCATCAATTCGTGTTAGCATTGACCTTGTGTTAGCCAGCACCGACTGTTGGCATCAGCTCAGTGGAGTCTAACGTAAGGCGACTGCATTAATCTTAGCATCTTAATAATTGTATGGATGCTGAGTCAGCATCCATACCTTGTTTTCCTGGTCTTTATTGTATGGATGCTGATTAGGCATCCATACTATATTTTCCAATTATTTATTACTATTATTATTATTCTTTTTTATTATACGTTTTTTGCCGCTTAACTACTTCAGCATACTTTAAGCTAGAAACACCATTCAGGTATCAAAATGTTCCGCTTCTTCAGGACATGCGTAGATCTATTCAGAATTTTCCTAAACTTCATACTTTTTGAAATATTCAGCTTTATTTTGAAAATTTTTGCCCCATTCAAATGAATGGGAAAATCCTACTTCAGCATACTTTCAGCTATTTCAGCTATTAAAATGTTCAGCTCTTCAAGGACATTCATACTACTATTCAGAACTTTTCAAAACTTCATACATTTTAAATATTTAGCTTTATTTTGAAAATCTTGCCCCATTCAAATGAATGGGAAACTTCTACTTCAGCATACTTTCAGCTATCAAAATGTTCAACTCTTCAAGGACATTCATACTACTATTCAGAACTTTTCTAAACTTCATACATTTTAAATATTTAGCTTTATTTTGAAAATCTTGCCCCATTCAAATGAATGGGAAAATTCTACTTCAGCACACTTTCAGCTATCAAAATGTTCAGCTTTTCAAGGACATTCATTCTTCTCTTCAGAACTTTTGTGAACTTCATACTTTTGAAATATTTAGTTTTATTTTGAAAATCTTGCCTCATTCAAATGTATGGGAAAATCTAATTTTGCATAATTTCAGCTATCAAAACATTCAGTTCTTTGAGGACATTCACACTACTATTCAGAATTTTTGTAAACTTCATACTTTTAAAATATTTAGCTTTATTTTGACAATCTTGCTCTATTCAAAGGAATGTGGAAAGATCTACTTCAGCATACTTTCACTTATTTCAACTATCAAAATGTTCAGCTCTTCAAGGGCATTCATACTACTATTCAGAAGTTTTCTAAACTTCATACATTTTAAATATTCAGCTTTATTCTGAAAATTTTCCCCCATTCAAATGAATGGGAAAATTCTGCTTCAGCATAATTTCAGCTATTTCAGCTATCAAAATGTTCAGCTCTTCAAGGGCATTCATACTACTATTCAGAAGTTTTCTAAACTTCATACATTTTAAATATTCAGCTTTATTCTGAAAATTTTCCCCCATTCAAATGAATGGGAAAATTCTGCTTCAGCATAATTTCAGCTATTTCAGCTATCAAAATGTTCAGCTCTTCAAGGGCATTCATACTACTATTCAGAAGTTTTCTAAACTTCATACATTTTAAATATTCAGCTTTATTCTGAAAATTTTCCCCCATTCAAATGAATGGGAAAATTCTGCTTCAGCATAATTTCAGCTATTTCAGCTATCAAAATGTTCAGCTCTTCAAGGGCATTCATACTACTATTCAGAAGTTTTCTAAACTTCATACATTTTAAATATTCAGCTTTATTCTGAAAATTTTCCCCCATTCAAATGAATGGGAAAATTCTGCTTCAGCATAATTTCAGCTATTTCAGCTATCAAAATGTTCAGCTCTTCAAGGGCATTCATACTACTATTCAGAAGTTTTCTAAACTTCATACATTTTAAATATTCAGCTTTATTCTGAAAATTTTCCCCCATTCAAATGAATGGGAAAATTCTGCTTCAGCATAATTTCAGCTATTTCAGCTATCAAAATGTTCAGCTCTTCAAGGGCATTCATACTACTATTCAGAAGTTTTCTAAACTTCATACATTTTAAATATTCAGCTTTATTCTGAAAATTTTCCCCCATTCAAATGAATGGGAAAATTCTGCTTCAGCATAATTTCAGCTATTTCAGCTATCAAAATGTTCAGCTCTTCAAGGGCATTCATACTACTATTCAGAAGTTTTCTAAACTTCATACATTTTAAATATTCAGCTTTATTCTGAAAATTTTCCCCCATTCAAATGAATGGGAAAATTCTGCTTCAGCATAATTTCAGCTATTTCAGCTATCAAAATGTTCAGCTCTTCAAGGGCATTCATACTACTATTCAGAAGTTTTCTAAACTTCATACATTTTAAATATTCAGCTTTATTCTGAAAATTTTCCCCCATTCAAATGAATGGGAAAATTCTGCTTCAGCATAATTTCAGCTATTTCAGCTATCAAAATGTTCAGCTCTTCAAGGGCATTCATACTACTATTCAGAAGTTTTCTAAACTTCATACATTTTAAATATTCAGCTTTATTCTGAAAATTTTCCCCCATTCAAATGAATGGGAAAATTCTGCTTCAGCATAATTTCAGCTATTTCAGCTATCAAAATGTTCAGCTCTTCAAGGGCATTCATACTACTATTCAGAAGTTTTCTAAACTTCATACATTTTAAATATTCAGCTTTATTCTGAAAATTTTCCCCCATTCAAATGAATGGGAAAATTCTGCTTCAGCATAATTTCAGCTATTTCAGCTATCAAAATGTTCAGCTCTTCAAGGGCATTCATACTACTATTCAGAAGTTTTCTAAACTTCATACATTTTAAATATTCAGCTTTATTCTGAAAATTTTCCCCCATTCAAATGAATGGGAAAATTCTGCTTCAGCATAATTTCAGCTATTTCAGCTATCAAAATGTTCAGCTCTTCAAGGGCATTCATACTACTATTCAGAAGTTTTCTAAACTTCATACATTTTAAATATTTAGCTTTATTTTGACAATCTTGCTCTATTCAAAGGAATGTGGAAAGATCTACTTCAGCATACTTTCAGCTAGTAAAACTATTCAGGTGTCAAAATGTTCTGCATTTTCAAGGCAATCTTTCAGCAGTCAGCATCCATACGCATTTTCTTCAGAAAATGCAATTCTCTAGTTTAGCATTAATATCATGTTAGGATCCACATAAGCAAACCCATCCATCCATCCATTTTTCTCCGCTTATCCGGAACCGGGTCGCGGGGGCAGCAGTCTAAGCAAAGATGCCCAGACTTCACTCTCTCCAGACACCTGTTACTATTTACTAATTATTACATATTCTTTATACTATTATTTTTAAAGCAACTTTCCTATTTAATTTGGAGTAACTACAGTAAAAGAGCAAGTTAAGAGCTTCCATTCCAAAAACTGGATTATGACAAATGAATTTGGAACCTTTGGAAACCACTTTACCCACAATATTTAGTACTGAGCCGCCTCAGCTGGCTCTTCTTGATGTGGAGGAGCAGCGGTTTTACTCTGAGCTCCTCCTGGGTGATCGAGCTTCTCACCCCTAACTCTAAGGGTGCACCTGGCCACCATGTGGAGGAAGCTCATTTCAGCCGCCTGTATCCAGGATCTTTCCTTTTTGGTCATGACCCAAAGCTCATGACCATAGGTGAGAGTTGCAACGTACTCCCTCCGGCCCCTGGCTGCACCTAGAAATTCTGTCTATAAAAATAATGAACAGAACCGGGCAGCCCTGCCAGAGTCCAACATGCACCAGAAACAAGTCTGACTTACTGCCGGCAATGCAAACCAAGCTCCTGCTCTGGTCGTACAGGGACCGGACAGCCCTTAGCAAAGGGCCCCGGACCCCATACTCCCAGAGCACCCCCCACAGGGCACTGCGAGGGACACAGTCGAATGCCTTCTCCAGATCCACGAAACAAATGTGGACTGGATAGACTGCTAGTCAAGGCATTACCAGAACCTTTGACGGACTGCTGTTTTCTGATTCTACGGTAAACTGTGCTAATTTCCTGTTTTCTGTACCTGCACTGCGTTGTGCTTGCTTCCATATTGTTTAGGAATTAAACTCACTATTTTCTAGGTTCATCTGAATTTTTGAGTGACAACATACGCTTGCACCACTTAAGCACTTGTGTTGCAGAAGTTCTTGCTAACTACCAAATTTAATTTGCTACCTTAGGTCGGCTAGTTTACAAGCTAGCTAAGCTAGTAGCTTAATTGAGAGCAATGGCTTCCCCCTCTTCCTCTCCTCCTTTCTCTTGCTTGGAGTATCGCATGTTCAGTTATTCCTCTGCCTCCTTTAGTGATAATGGTACTTGTAATAAATGTCAGATGCTAGCAGCATTGGAGGCGAGACTCATAGATTTAGAAGCACGGCTCCACACCATGGAGAACAGGCCAGCTAGCTATGCCCATGTAGCCGGTGTGGAGCCTCCTAGACATAGCTTAGCCCAAGCTAGCCACCCTACACAGCAATGAGTTCCTTCAGCTGGTCCTCCACACTGACAACAGCAGTGTCCTGCAGTTTCTGGCATGAGCGAACAGACAGGTGTTGTTTATGGTACAATTTTCATATTCAAGCATTCATTTTACACCATCCAGGACAATATTTTAAGTCTTATACAACTTATGCAAGTATGTCGCCACCTAAATACGGTTAAATTAAACAGGTGTAAACTCACCGTCAAGGGCGTTTTGGTTTCCTTGGGGTCCTCATTCGAAGTGTAGTCCATCAGCATAGGCAGGCTGTTCATTGGCAAGTGCATCTTCACTGGAGCCACAGCTGAAAACAAACAAAAATGAATTAATAAATTGCTACCAAAGGTTAATTAAAAATGATGAAATAATATTTGGACACAGATTTGAAAAGCACTCCTGAAAAATACTTGTTTGTTGTTTGTTTGCAGCATAAAATTGAAGCAAAAATACCTGATCTAAAGTTCTTTATATACTAAAGCGCTACAGAATAAATAAATAAATACCTTGAACTAAATCATAAAACTACAGCTGAATAAAATGCAGCAGGCAACATATAATCAAACAGCTCCAAGAGGAGCTTTTCATCACAGCAACTCTGCTACACCGGATGTGTTGACTACTAGATAATAATAGTAACTTCATATGACGCTGCTTAAAATCTTCTTGGATTTTTCCGCCTTATGAATCAACAAGAAAAGTCATTTCTGTGCCCTGACTTCAGATCAGCTTCCTTAAAAGCAAACTCTCACTTCATTGCCTCATCATTAGCACTTTAATGTGCCCTTTTACCCTGGGATGTGCGGGTCATTTGTCTGCTCATTCTCTCTGAGTTCTTCTGCAGTGTGTGTATCTGTTGCTTCTGGTCAAACACCATGTAGGCAGTGAAGACCTGGCTGGCTAGCAGCAGGCAGGCCAGGGTTGTCAGGCCTGCTATCTTCAAAGCACGACTGTTGGAGCCCCTTTGAGAGGGAGAAATAGAAAAATATGTCACCTGAAGAGAATAAAGTAGCAGGGAAGAGGGAACAACATGACACACAGCAAAACTTAGAAACTAAAAGTGGCACTTTTGTACAAAATCCCCAGTGACTGGGGAGATTTCCAAAAGTGCTATGTGTGGCATTTTCTAAACATGAGTTATGTCGTGCGATATTGAGACTGGACAGTCTGGCACACAAAAAAGCTCCATATGTAAACATAAAAGCAAAGAAAACTGCTCCACGCAGCGTCTTGTTAAATTTTAATAATGTTGCCTATAGGCCTGAAACATGAACACAATATTTTTTTTTCTGCTACTACTCTCAGCCAATAGAATGAGAGCATCACTTGTTACTAGGTAGATGCTTCCTCCTGGTGTTATGAGGAAGTCTCCAACTAGACTATTAATACTTATAAACGGGTGTAAAATGACTTTTCTCTTATAAAAAGGTTCAAGGCCACGGAAGCTGTGCTTTCACATATATCTTATAAACAGTTTTAAACGAAAGCGATACTCGAACCCGGAAACACGCACTACTTGTAAACAATTGTATTTAAGTATTTTAGTAAGATGTTAGCATTTTACTTCTAATGTATCCACGAAAATGTTATTAAAATTAATTAAATCTATGAGAATAACTTAGTGTTGCAAAGAACATACTAAATTTTATTTATCCACCATAACCAACTCTGAAAACAATACAAATCCTGTTGTTACTCTTATAAATCATAATTTCTAAGTGTTTAAAGTTTGACGTGTAGGTGAAAAAAATGTTGCAAAGAATATAAATACATTCTCCTATTATTTCATGACCTAGTCTGCAAAAGTGAAACTGTATACAATAATCATGTAAACAACATGCAATAGCATAATATATGATCATAGGAATAATAATACACAATACACAAACGCAAATTTTCATCATCTGTATCAAGTATCATATGTAAAAGTATTAGTTGCTGCAGAAATGACTAATTTGAGGTTGATTTTTCTTTCAGCAAGGGGGAAATTGTACCTTATTAAACAGCTGCTGTTATGAAAATAAACCCAATATGTGATGTTCCTCTTACCCTCTGGGTGCTACAGGGAGGACCAGGGCCTCTTCACTGCCTGCCACACTGCCTCTGGCCAGAGGAGCATCTTCTTGAGAGTCAGCCATCTCGATCCCAAGTGTTCCTCTGCTTCTTCAAATGAAACTGGAGAAAGTCTTGCTACCAAAGGAGATAAATTGAGTAGAATATGAGGAAGGAGCACTAGACAGGTTCCTCAGAAAGGTGGGGAGTCTTTAAAGCGTTGTGGGAAGGATCAGAGCTGTGGTAAGGCTGCGAGCTCTGATTGGTCAGAATTAAACAGCATCACTTGTTGCCAGAGGCAGACAATAGTGAAAGGACTGTGGGACCATTTATAACCTGATTTTTGTTGTTAATTCTCAGATAACATGGTTTGTTAAAAACTTGCAAATCTAGGTCTAACAGTTCTTATACCCGTATCAACTGTACAAGTGGTTTATGATAAACATTATTTGTATATGACTTTTCCTTTCTTTCTTTTCTGGAACAATTACACAGTGCTTTACACTGAAAATAAAAGAGCAAACAATTAAGGCAAAAAAGCAATCAATGCAAATTCAGTATTACCACTACATCTAATAATAATAATAACAAAGTAACAATAAATGTAACAATACTAAAAGACTTTTTCTAAAATATTTGTCAGTAACCATAAGAACATGAGAACTGTGGTAACTACTAACTTCTATTTATTGTTGTTTCTCAAAGGACCAATTCATTATTTACATCCTAAAACAACAGAGGAGGGTTGCTTCTTTGATTTTTGTCATGTTCTCATTAAGGAACTAAAATGAAAAAGCACAAGTTGCGCGTAATGTTATGTTAAACATCAGAAGGATCAGTTTTAAAAAAAATATGTTTGTTTAAAAAAAAAAACTACCTATATTTGTGGGATTTTGAGAGATTCAAGATTTTCTTGCATGTGGAAAGTACTGTGTTGTAAAGTGAAAGCACAAGACAAACTGATCCAGCCACATACCAAAGAAGTTTCTAGAATCTCTGAACAAAAGCACCGTCACCCTAGTTGCTTTGAATGTAGTGATCATTACTTCAATATCCTTCAGATCAAATTCAACTAAAAACACCCAAATACTGAAAAATACAGTGGTGTTTTATTTGCAAATTAAAAAGCACCAACAATATTAGTTACACTGTAAAAATTATTGACAACAATTACAAATCTTTATCATACAGTCCAGGAGATTAGTACCATCGTTGCTGTTATGTGTTATCACTTAATACTTTATATGGAGAGCCTCAGTACCTCTGTACAATAGTTGGCAGTGAGAGGAAACAATCCTATGAATACACCTCTCCACAATGTAATTATCCAAATTTCCCTCAGTACAGCACTATTTCACACTACGGGAATGGGCCGATGGAGAATGTAAACCCAAATACATTCAATATTTTAGGTCTACTGAGGGCTGTGTATTACGTACATTACAAAGTCAAGAAAAATAACACAAAAACATGTGCACTGTTATTACATCAGAACATTGTACAAAACTATTGCAATAAGAGCAGCTTTTTATAATCTATGCTTGACATCTAGTTGCAGTGGTAACACCGTGACCGACAACCAAATGTCTGTATGGGCATACTGTTGGTTACGTTTCCCCCCCATAGACAGTTTTCTCTCCCCAAACTTAAAACTCATCTAGCAAATGAAATGTAAAAAAAACCCAAGACAAAATATACAGTTCTGACAAAATCCAAATGCTGAAAACAGATTTTGAAATGCACGCTGTTTGCCTCTGTACACTATCCCGACCTCCCGGACCAGAGTGCGTAATTAAACATACAGTAGCTAGCTTATGATCTTCTTCACAGATTGTAGTAGGAGCTCTTTAGTGTGCTTTCCAGTAACATATGCTCAGAACCGATGTTCACTTGAGTGCCTTAAATATTGTGCTTTCAACATGTATCCTGCTGTTCCTGCTTCAGTCGATTCAGTGGTCAAACTGTACTGTGGATCTGGCCTATATGTGAACACTGAAATAAGATGTTTAGTTTTGGTACATTCTACAATAATGCATTGCCATCGGCATTATAGGAAGGTTAAAACAAAATCTGAGTAAAGAAAACAAACTTTAAAAAAGAACCCTCAAAAGTCCATGTGGTAATATTCTGATGAAGAGTCTGTCCTGGCACTTGTAAATGTGATAACTAGATTCTACCAAGGCCTATCGAGTGAGGCTACAACATGCAGCCTGAGTCAAGACTCCAGATGTCCCATTCTCCTCTCGTACGAACACTTCATTTATGTCAAAGGCGTTTCTAACCAATGTCTGTCAATCATCCGCTTAGTTATGTTTCCTTTTTAATGTGCTCCAAACATCACAACTCGTGGCTAGAGACACAAGTAGTAGAGTGTGTTCATCTTTTGCCACCAATTTCCCAGAGATAAAAGTGTGACCAAAGCTCTAGCCTCAGACTTTTTTTTTCCTTCCTTTGATTTTTCAAGAAGATGTTTGTGCAAAGGAGAGAAGGTTTGATTAAGAAGAACAGGGATGTGATGATCAAACACTGAAGGTCCCTCTTGTGCGTTAATGAGCCTGTTACTTCCTTTTTCAGGACACAGAGGAGGCCGCCGTCAGGGCTTCCATGTACCATGCTTGTCCTGCAGGGGGAGGGGTGATGGCATCTGGCAGCTCAGGGAGAAAAGGGAGCTGCTGAAAGCAACCATACTCTCTACTTGCTCATCATCCACTGTTGGCCTGTTCATTGTGGAAGATCACTGTGTTTTGAGTTGGAGTCCTGGTGATCTTCTCAACAGTCTCAAC
>NW_018128235.1:749522-751596 GCF_001952655.1 Monopterus albus | reverse complement strand
CCCTCTCTCTCCCTATGCTTCTATATGCCCCCATTACACATTACTAACTTTGTTTCTCCTCTCTCCCGTAGTGTGTCCTCTCTCTCTCTCCCTGTAACTTTCTGCAGGTTGCCCTGGAGCTCTATATCTGGCGCGCGCATCCCCCAGCCACATCGACCTGATCAGTGTTTGATTGTTGTGTCTTGTTGCTTTTCTTCTTTTGTGTCTCCTCTATCCACTCACCCCAACCGGTCGAGGCAGAAGGCCGCCCACCAAGAGCCGGGGTCTGTCGGAGGTTTCTTCCTCTAAAGGGAGTTTTTCCTCCCACTGTTAATAGTGATCACAGTAAGGTCTAGACCTTACTTTGTAAAGTGTCCTGAGATGACTTTTGTTGTGATTTGGCGCTATACAAATAAAATTGATTTGATTTGATTTGACTGGTGGGGCAGTCCCATGAACCCTCCACCACCCTGAATAGGGTATAGAGCTGGTCCAGTGTTCCGCGGCCAGGGCGAAAACCACATTGTTCCTCCTGAATCTGAGATTCAACTATCGGTCAAATTTTCCTCTCTAGTACCCTGGCATAGCCTTTCCTGGGGAGGCTGAGGAATGTGATCCCCCTATAGTTGGAACACACCCTCTGGTCCCCCTTCTTGAAAAGAGGGACCACCACCCCCGTCTGCCAGTCCAGAGGTACTGTCCCCACCCACCATGCGATGTTGCAGAAGTGTGTCAGCCATGAAAGCCCCACAACATCCAGAGATTTAAGGTACTCAGGGTGGATCTCATCCACCCCCAGTGCCTTGCCACCGAGAAGCTTCTCAACTACCTCTGTGATTTCAGCTTGGGTGATGGACGAGTCCACGTCCAAGCCCCCGGCCTCTGCTTCCTCGTCGGAAGGCCTGACGCTGGGGTTGAGGAGATCCTCGAAGTATTCCTTCCACCATCTGATGATGTCCCCAGTCGAGGTCAACAGCTGCCCAACTCCACTGTAAACATTTTTGTCTGGGCACTGCTTCCCCCTCCTCAGGCGCCGGACGGTTTGCCAGAATTTCTTCGAGACGGACCAATAGTCCCGCTCCATGGCCTCACCAAACTCCTCCCAGACCCGAGTTTTTGCCTCCTCAACCACCCGGGCTACAGTCCGCTTGGCCTGTCGGTACCCGTCAGCTGCCTCAGCAGTCCCACGAGCCAACCAAGCTCAAAAGGTCTCCTTCTTCAGCTTGACAGCATCCCTTACTCCAGTCTCCCTCGGGATCTGGTCAAAGCTCTGCCGGAGGCAGGAGTTGAAGATCTCCCGAACAGGGGGTTCTGCCAAACATTCCCAACAGACCCTCACAATACGTTTGGGTCTGCCGAGTCTGTCCAGCTTCCTCCCCCGCCATCGGATCCAACTCACCACCACGTGGTGATCAGTCCACAGCTCTGCCCCTCTCTTCACCTGAGTGTCCAAGACAAAGTTGATCATCGACCTCCGGCCTAGGGTGTCCTGATGCCACGTGCACTGGTGGACACCCTTATGCTTGAACATGGTGTTTGTTATGGACAAACTGTGACTAGCACAGAAGTCCAATAACAAAACACCGCTCAGGTTCAGATCGGGGGAGGTCATTCCTCCCAATCATGCCCCTCCAGGTATCACTGTCGTCACCCACGTGAGCGTTGAAGTCCTCCAGTAGAACAACGGAGTCCCCAGTCGGAGCACTTTCCAGCACCCCTCCCAGATATTCCAAGAAGGACAGGTACTTAGTACAGGGAGATTTACTGCTCTGCTCAATGTTCATGTTATTTTTGTAGCTATGACTCTTTAGAAACAAATAACCTTTTTTGAGGTGTTTTGTGATGGTCTTGCAAGTGGACCAAATGCAGCGCTTTGACTGGATGACAACATGGTGCAGTAAAAGTTTTTGTTTTTTTTGTTTTTTTTTGTTTTTCAAAATGTTTTTGTAGAGGTGACATTCCAAGTCCCAAGAACCAGAGTTGGTGTCCGAGGTGTCCAGAGATCGGGTTGTCGAGGCCCTTGACTTCGACTGCTGCCTGATCCACTGTGCACCAGCCCCTTACAAATCCTCCTGCAGGGGGTGGGCCCCCCGGC
>NW_018128235.1:745473-749392 GCF_001952655.1 Monopterus albus | reverse complement strand
CCTGTTTGCCTTGGGAAACCTTACCAGTGTCATATAGCCCATGACAACATAGCTCCTAGGATCACTCGGGTACTCAAACTCCTCCACCACAATAAGGGGGCGGTTCAAGGAGGGGCCTAAGCAAACCTACAAATTAATTTCAAAGTAATGTGGATGCTGCCTTTTGTGTGCTACAGGCAGTGGCCCTGGGGCGGCTGACACCACAGAGTGTTTGTACTACTATATGAATTACGAGCTGGAGCGGACTAATCGCAGCGGGGTGGAGCGTTGCCATGGCGACCCAGACAAATGTTTGCACTGCTACGCATCATGGATGAACGAGTCTGGCGCTGTCGAGCTTGTGAAGATGGGCTGTTGGCTGGATGACATCAACTGCTATGACCGGTCCTCATACATGCAGTACTCTGTAGCACCAGCGATAGTTGTGTAATACTACAACATCTAGTAGAAGTATGTAGTTTTAATAGTAGCAGATGTAGTAGTTGCCTTTTTACTTGGCATGGGCACTCTGTGGTATGGAAACCCTGCAGTAGTCAGCTAATAGCTGATATAGTAGCAATATTAAATGTAGTTTCTCTGTATACTTGTCACAGGTTGCAGTGCGTAGTGACAGAGGAGCGTTCCCAGGTTTTTTTTTTGCTGCTGTGAAGGAAACTTCTGCAACAAGAACTTCACACACCTTCCGGAAGTCACTGAAACACGTGAGTCTAAAATGTTATGAATATAAAAACTAAACTAATGAAATAAAACTAGCTAAGCAAATTGTTGTTCCAACATTTTCTCTGTGTTTGTGTGTTTCAGGGACCAACGCCCCGCTCGCCAGTGTGAGACTGTTGACAGCGACAGTTTCCTTCTTGCTTTCTGCCGCCCTGCTGTCGGTCGCTCTGCTCGCCACAGTCTGGACGCACCGACACCGGAAACCACCGTATGGACAGGTGGACAGTTGGCTATCGCATGTGTGTTGATGCTGTTGTGTATTTTCTGTAAACATTTTCTCTTTGTGGTAATGTTATGTATTTATATGGTAGTTTGTTGTGTTTTCAAAGTAATTTTGTGTATTATAATAATGTTTGATAGTTTTAAAGTAATTTGGTGTATTTTATGGATTTATATTCCTCTTTATAAAATAAGGTTTATTTTTCTAGGAATTATTTGCAGGGCTGTGTATGGGTATAGTTATACTCATTTTGAAATATTGTAACAGAGGCTGATGAAGGAAAGTAAGATATGTGAATTTCTCCTTTTTGTCAGCATGAGGCTGCTTTACTTTTAATTTTTGTGAACATTCATGGTTGTATTTTTTGTTAAGTCATTTTTATTTTATGATCATTTCCTCCTCTTTGAAGTTATTTAGTATTTTCCTGATGAAACCAAGCCCCCTGCTTTCCTCTCTTTGTCCTCCAGAATACTATTCCTCCTCCTGCTGCCCTCCCTCTGGGTCTCAAGCCTCTGCAGCTGCTGGAGGTAAAGGCCAGGGGGTGCTTTGGCTGCATCTGGAAGGCCCAAATTCTGAATGACTATGTGGCTGTCAAGATCTTCCCCATCCAGGTGCAAATCAGTCAACAAATTGACCAATCAAATATAGTGTTTGCTCTTTTAACTCCTCCTCATCTTCCTCTGGGAACAGAATCAGGACTCATCGCAGAACGAGCGAGTTGTGAGTGAGTTGCTGCCCCAAGTGAAGTAGTCTAAGTATCTCCTGGTCTTGTTCATAAGTGAGGGTAAAATCGAGTGTGAGATTGACAGGCGGATGGACAGCATCAGCAGTAATGCAGACGTGGTACCAGACCATCGTGGTAAAGGACCTGAACCAAAAGGCAAAGCTCTCAATGAACTAGTCAGTCTCCGCTCCACCCCTCACCTATGGGTAGTGACAGAAAGAATAAAATCGTGAGTACAAATGGACAAAACAAATTTCCTTCATAGGGTGGCTGGGCCTACCCTTAGAAATAATGTGTAGAGTTTGGACATCCAAAAGGGGCTTAGAGTAGAACTGTTGCTCCTTCACATATAAAGGAGGAAAGTTAAGGTGGTTCGGGGATCTTATCAGGATGCCTCCAGGGCACCTCCCTTTGGAGATCCCTTTGGCACATCCAACTGGTTGGAGATCCTGGGGCAGACTCAGAACACACTGGAGAGATTATATATCTCATCTGGCCTGGGAACGCCTTGGAATCCTGCCAGAGGAACTGGAACATGTCACCTGGGAGAAGGAAGTCTGGACTGCCTTACTGAACTGCTGCCCCGGTGACCTGACCCCAGATAAGCGGAAGATAATGGATGGATTTTGTGGAGGGTTTTTTTGTTTTATGGTCACTGAATAAAATTACATTTTATTGTCATTAAATTTTGTTACCTGTCCTCTTCCCTAAGGGGCTGTAGGGATGTGATTCTGAATGAAAACCAATCAAATCCCTCCTTGTGTCTCCTGCAGGGCTCCCTGTCAGACTTCCTGAAGGGAAATGTGCTAGGGTGGTCCAAGCTGTGCCACGTGTCTGAGTCTATGGCGCATGGATTGGCTTACCTTCATGAAGATGTCCCCCCACAGAAAGGTATTGAAGCCAAACCAGCCATCGCTCATAGGTCTGTCAGTCAACTCTTTAAACAGAAAATATAGATTCAGGTCTTTAGATTTCAGACCAGGTTCCCTTTTGCCTTTGATGCCCCTCCCAAAATCTTTCTCTTTTTCAGGGATTTTAAGAGTAAGAACATCCTGCTGCGCTTGGACCTCACTGTGGTCATCACCGACTTCGGTCTCGCCATATGCTTTGAGCCAGGGAACCCGCCTGGAGTTTCACACGGACAGGTGAGCCATTCCAACTGATAGTTGCCACATTGACGAGTATCAGTTACACACCAACAATTGTCTGGTTTCTGCAGGTTGGGTACCTGGGCTACATGGCTCCAGAGGTTTTAGAGGGGGCCATTAACTTCCAGCAAGATGTGGGAGCTGTGGGAGCTGTTGTCACGCTGTAACAAATCTTTACAAACAAACAAAGCTACAGTGCTGTATCTGCATTGTGGTTCCTTGAAATGTGACAGAACCAGCTCTAGTAGTGTCGTGTATAGAATTAATTCACAGGGAGAATCACTGCAGTGCCAATCATCATTTATCGAACAATATATTGTAATGTTAATTCAGAGGGAGAGAAACAGAATCACCTGGAGTTGTGGATCTCTGCAGAGTTTGGGGTCTTTGTCTGTCTTCTCAAGTCCCCCCAAATGTACCCACACGCTCGTCAAGTCTGAGTCTGTCTTATCAGCCTTGCAGCTGATTATATAGCCCTTTCTACTTCTTGAACCTCCTGCATCATGTCAATCTTGACATCTAGCGGGCCCCCTCCCGCGGTTCTGGGAAGCCCCTAGAATTACTAGAAAACAGGACGCTGGACTCCATGTTTATGCAGAGGATCCTCACAAAAGTTTATCTCTGACCATACTTAGCCCTGTGGTGGTTAGCAGTAAATCAGACTCCAGACAAAATATGTAATCAAACAGCATGTAGCTCATATTTGGTATCAGCTTGTGTGTGTGTGTGTGTGTGTGTGTGTGAGCTGAGTGGTCATTAAGTTCATGTGAGTTGAGTTTATGTAAGTGATCAAAATATTCCTTCCTAAACCTACTAAAGCAAACACATACAGTAATGACAAGAAAACCACAAGGAAGTTCATAAACACACATAAATGCCTACATGCAACACTTCTTAAGACTAAACAGTTATCAAAGGGCTAAACAGTTCAATCTAACATGGCAAGTCTATACTAAATCAGGTCTCTAATTACCATAGCTGGCTAATGTAATGCTAATACACATATCACACTAAAACTAAACAGTCACAAAACAAGAAAAACATCCATCCAGGTGATTCTCTGTCTCCCCTCATATAATAGTACAATTTTAACAATACACATGTCTGTAC
>NW_018128235.1:744126-744740 GCF_001952655.1 Monopterus albus | reverse complement strand
TGATTCTGCTTCACTTCCTGTGCCATCATTACCATCTGCAGAGTTTTCCTCTCCACTGCTCTAAGTATCACTGACCTCATCACAGGAAGGCAACAGCACAGGACAAAGCTCATAACTACTACACCAACAACGACAATTATCACTAATCTAACCAATCCCTGCTTCCAGCCACTGGTGGTATTCACTAACCAGTCTATCCAACCCATGTTGTTATCCTTACCAGCATTATCCATTACTTCAGACTTCAAATCCCTGAGCTTTCTCATAGCCTCCGTGAATGCTCCCTCAGGAGCTGTATGTCCTGGGATATACGTACAACAGTACTCGCCTATGAGAGCACACACTCCTCCTTTCTCTGCCAGAATCCAATCAAGCGCTTGTCGGTTCTGCCAAGACACAGCACTTGTAGCACTAACCTACTCTCCTAAAGCACCTAGAGCTTCATCTGTGTAGTTGATAAATAGCTGCTGGTTGTAAAAGATGTAGTTTATCCACTCAGTGTTTTTATTAGCAGTTATCCAGGGTAAAATAGACTCGAACCCCGATGCAATCTCATGTCTGGCTTTAAACTGATTTGGGATTCCACGTGGCCAATAGCATCAAGATACACTCTG
>NW_018128235.1:719913-724970 GCF_001952655.1 Monopterus albus | reverse complement strand
TATCTGACTAAACATACCTAACAACATTAAATTTAACATGTTGTGTTTTTTTGCAGGTTTGGTGGATGAGTATCTTTTGCCATTTGAGGATGAGGTTGGACAGCACCCGTGACTTGAGGACCTGCAGGAAATCATTGTCCACAAGAAGATGAGACCGGCCTTCAAGGACATCTGGCTCAAACACTCTGTGAGTACGGCTAGGTTGTGAAAACCATGTTTGTTTGAGATTCATATATTGTATTCTCATCATATTTGTATGTTGTATTTTGATCATATTCATATGGGGGCGGCTGTGGCTCAGGGGGTAGAGTGGGTCATTTCCTAACCGGAGGATTAGCGGTTCGATTCCCAACTTGTCAAGTCAACATGTCGAAGTGTCCTTGAGTGAGACACTAAACCCCAGTTGCTCCCAGTGATAACACCGGTGTGTGAATGTGTGAGCATTTGTGAGTGTGAATGGGTGAATGGCCAAGTAGTGTGAGTGCGCTGTAAAATGTAGAAAGATGCTATACAAGTATAAGACCATGTTATATTCTTATTGTATTTACTGTATTTTTACTGACGTATGTTGGATTCTTTCCATCCATCCATCCATCCATCCATTTTTACTCCGCTTATCCGGAACCGGGTCATGGGGGGCAGCAGTCTAAGCAAAGATGCCCAGACTTCCCTCTCTCTAGAGACTTCCTCCAGCTCCTCCGGGGGGATATCGAGGCATTCCCAGGCCAGCCGAGAGACATAGTCCCTCCAGCATGTCCTGGGTCTTCCCCAGGGCCTCCTCCTGGTGGGACATGCCCGGAACACGCTGGCTGTACCTGGGATCTTGCCCTTTTGGTCATAACCCAAAGCTTATGACCATAGGTGAGAGTCGGAATGTAGGTAGACCAGTAAATCGAGAGCTTCGCCTTGCAGCTCAGCTCCTTCTTCACCACGACGGACCAGTATATTGACCGCATTACTGCAGAAGCTGCACCAATCAATCTCCCGTTCCATCCTTCCCTCACTCGTGAACAAGACCCCAAAATACACTCCTCCACTTGAGGCAGGAACTCTCCACCAACCTGAAGGGAACAAGCCACCCTTTTCCTACTGAGAACCATGGCCTCAGACTTGGATGTGCTGATTGTCATCCCAGCCACTTCACACGTGGCTGCAAACCACCCCAGTGCACGCTGGAGGGCCTGATTTGATGGAGCCCACAGGACAAGGTCCTCCTGCACCTAGAAATTCTGTCCATAAAAATTAATGAACAGAACTGGTGACAAAGGGCAGCCCTGCCGGAGTCCAACGTGCACTGGAAAAAAGTCTGACTTACTGCTGGCAATGCGAACCAAGCTCCTGCTCCAGTCGTACAGGGACCGGACGGCCCTCAACAGAGGGCCCTGGACCCCATAGTCCTGGAGCGCCCCCCATAGGGTGCCACAAGTCGACACGGTTGCAAGATTTGATTCTTATAGGCTCTAGTTACTTTATAATCTTTAGTTACTTTTCAGTTCTTCATTGTCTTTTAGTTACTTTTCATACCTTCACCTTCCTTGCTTATACATGGTAAAAATGTATTGATGATTGACCAGGACTACTGACCTTTGGTTACTTTAATACATTTATTTTCCTTGCATATATATTTTCCAATTGTATTGATGAGAGTCAAGTGATACTGAAGTAGAAATTGACTACTTTAACTTCTGTGTAGACATAGTGTTTGTATTCATGAGGTCCTGCTTTGTCCTGTAATAGGATTACACAGATAGGGGGTCTACAGCGCAGATGAACCATTGTTCAGTTGCTGCCTGGAAAATCACATCACAACACACACACACCTGGTTTTGATCACATTTCAGCATGAATTGTTGGACCTTTGTAGGGGGCGGACCTAGCCCAAGAGTATAAATGTAATGTAAAAACATAACTCGGGATTCAGAAGTTGGTTTTCCTGTGGGTGCTCTGGCTCTCTGAATCCAGCGCTGTAAGACTTGCTTGTAATCAGACTTTCAGTAAACTTTCTGTTGATTTTAAACAGTCCTGTCCTGTCTTCACTTCTCATGCTTCCAACAAAAGGATCGGGTTAATTTTAGGTAATTTTTTAGTCAGATAGATATTGGTTAGAGATTTGTTGTCTAGAAATGTTTAGTGGAGACAGGATGTCTAGCTCAGGCTGTTAAATGCTTAGTCATTCTTATGAGCTGGATTGTTTTCACATTTGTCATATTCTCATGTTTGGCGTAGTCTTCTTTTATTATTTTATTTGTAGTATTTTTATTGTACTTGTGTTGTATTCGTATCATACCTGATGTATTCTTTTGCTTATTGTATTTTTTACATATTTGTTTGCCATATTCTTACTTTATGGGCAGCATGGTGATGTGTTCCGATGTGTTCCTTCCACCTTTATAAAACAAGACATTAAAACAAACTTTTTATTTTAACTTCCTATTTCCTCCCGGTCTCAGGCTCTCTCTCCAGCCACATGGCGGCTGAGTGCTGGGCCCACGATGCTGAGGCTTGCTTGTCAGCTGGCTGTGTCCAGGAGCGGATCTCCCAGGTGTGCCGACTAACCACCATCATCACTCCACCCACCTTGGGACACCAACATGTTTCCATAGTAACGAATGTGGACCTGCTGCCCAAAGAGTCCAGTTTGTGAGGTGGAGGTTGGAACAAAGCAAAATACTTTTTTAAACTTGTTTTTCCCCCCTGAAATTCGGTTCCCCACCGAAAAAACACAGCTGTTTTTCCACTGCTGGTGATTTTTAAAACCCTACCTCAATATACTCACTCGCAAGTCTAGCTTAAGAATGAAGTTAAATATTTATGAGGTGTTTTCAAAGATTTACATCATTGGCCTGGGGCTAACAGCCACAAGCGGGAGGTCAGAAAAGTTTTGGTCTGCACGTTGCCAATAAGAACAAAACAAAAATAAGAGCCACAGCCTCACTTAATTCAGCTCAGTTCATTTCAGTGCAGTTTTATTTGTATAGCACCAATTCACAGTCACAGTCCTCTCAGGCCACTTTACAGAGGTCTTAGTGTATTACAGAGAAAACCTCAACAAGTTCACCCTGAGCAGCACTTGGCGACAGTGGGGAGGAAAAACTCCCTTTAACAGAAGAAACCTCCGACCCCCTCTTGGTGGGCGGCCTTCTGCCTCAACAGGTTTGGGTAAGTGGATAGAGGAGAGAGAGAAGAAGAAAAGCAACAAGACACAACAAATACAACAACAAACAAACACTGGGCAGGTTGATGTGGCCAGTGACTGCCCATCACTGTTTTTGAGTGCTCATGTTTATGTGGCCATGTTTTATGTTTTTATAACAATTTTTGTGAATTATGTTTCAATGATTTTTCTGGGCTAATTTTAGTTGTTTGTGATGGTTTTTGTGTTTTATGGAACAGTCAAGCTGCTGTTTACTATGATGATTCAAAAATTAATGTTTCTATAGGTTCACTTTCTTTTTATTGTTGTTACGGTTTTATGAACATGTGTTTTTATGGTAGTTATTATTTAAAGGATCTTTTCCTTGCATTTTCATGACAATGTTTGAGTTTTATGGTAACTTAGTGATCTTTGTGAATTTTTATTTTTTTTTGTATATCATTTTTTGTCAATAATTTGTTTTAGGACATTTTGTGTGTTATGACACATGGACAACAGATCACCTCAGTACACCAGAAATACCTCAGAAGACTTTAGTATATGTGAAGATTTTAACTTTATTTCATTAGTCGCTTTAGCAGCACATAGTCGCACAATATTTCACCGTGAAATTTTTATTCCTAGTTTACTGGAGGGACTATCATTGTTCTACATCCAAACTGTTGCATTAGAAAACAACATTGTAAACTGTTTTGTTTTGTTAAAACCATTACAAACATTTAAAATGAAATTACAGTTAAATTGTTTAAAAGCAGTTTTTTACAGCACATGTGTATAAGCTCTTTCTGTTGTATGTTCCAACTTGTTTTTGTATGTTTATTTATTTTTTACATTAATCCACAGACACATTTTCTTTCAGGACAGTAAAGTCCCATGAAGGTCAAAAATCAGGTTTAACTAGAGAAATACATTTTCTGAAGAAAATGCGTATGGATGCTGAGTGCTGAAAGATCGAACTGAAAATGCTAAATATTTTGACACCTCAATGGTTTTGGTAGCTGAAAGTATGATTAAGTAGAATTTTCCCATTCATTTGAATGGGGCAAGATTTTCAAAATAAAGCTCAATGTTTCAAATGCATGAACTTTAGAAAAATTTTGAAGAGCTGAACATTTTCATACCTGAAAGTATGCTGAAGTAGAATTTTCCCATTCATTTGAATGGGGCAAGATTTTCAAAATAAAGCTCAATATTTCAAAAGTTAGAAGTTTTGAAAACTTCTGAACAGAAGCATGAATGTCCTTGAAGAGCTGCACATTTTGATAGCTGAAATTATGCTGAAGTAGAATATTCTCATTCATTTGAATGGGGCAAGATTTTCAAAATGAAGATAAATATTTCAAGAGTATGAAGTTTAGAAAACTGAATAGAAGCATGAATGTCCTTGAAGAGCTGCACATTTTTATACCTGAAAGTATGCTGAAGAAGAATTTTCCCATTCATTTGAATGGGGCATGATTTTCAAAATAAAACTAAATATTTTAAAAGTATGAAGTTTAGAAAACATCTGACTAGAAGCATGAATGTCCTTGAAGAGCTGAACATTTTCATAGCTGAAATTATGCCGAAGCAAAAATTTCCCCATTCATTTGAATGGGGCAAGATTTTCAAAATAAAGCTAAATATTTCAAAAAGTATTAAGTTTAGAAAAGTTCTGAAGAGAACCATGAATGTCCTTGAAGAGCTGAACATTTTAATAGCTGAAATAGCTGAATGTATGCAGAAGCAAAAATTTCCCTCTTCATTCGAATGGGGCATATATTGTTTATATTATACATTAACGATATATGCAAGGTTTCTGATTTAGTGAAAGTGGTCTTATTTGCTGATGACACTACCATATGGGCATCCGGGGAAAACCTACAGCAACTCGGGGCGGGTTTCGCAGGAACTTGAGAAGATA
>NW_018128235.1:706685-717880 GCF_001952655.1 Monopterus albus | reverse complement strand
CCCATTCATTTGAATGGGGCAAGATTTTCAAAATAAAGCTAAATATTTAAAATGTATGAAGTTTAGTAAACTTCTGAATAGTAGTATGAATGTCCTTGAAGAGCTGAACATTTTGATAGTTGAAATAAGTGAAAGTATGCTGAAGTATAATTTTCCCATCCATTTGAATGGGGCAAGATTTTCAAAATAAAGCTAAATATTTAAAATGTATAAAGTTTTGAAAAGTACTGAATAGTAGTATGAATGTCCTTGAAGAGCTAAACATTTTGATAGCTGAAATAGCTGAAAGTATGTTGAAGTTCAATTTCCCCATTCATTTGAATGGGGCAAAATTTTCAAAATAAAGCTGAATAGTTTAAAAATTATGAAGTTTAGGAAAATTCTGAATAGATGCCCGCATGTCCTGAACAAGCGGAACATTTTGATACCTAAATGGTGTTTCTAGCTGAAAGTTTGCTGAAGTAGTTAAGTGGCAAAAAACGTATGGAATAATAATAATAATAATAAATTATTGGATAACATAGTATGGATGCTGACTCAGCATCCATACAATAACAATAATAATAATAGTAAAGACCAGGAAAACAAGGTATGGATGCTGAGTCAGCATCCGTACAATGATTCATGAACGCTGAAGGTGAACATTGTAAAAGTGTTTATATTGCTTGATGTGTATGATTCGCTCTGACCCAGGACAAACCTTACTGCTGATATTTTATTACTTGAATACACCTGATAACCTTATTGTGTAATTTGTAACCCGCTGATAACTTGCAATAAAATTTTCTTTGTTCTAACACTTAAACCTCCCTACTAATACAATGCAAGAATATAAAAATCCTGATGAGAACTCGGGTACAAGTAAACGTACAAAAATATCATCACTGTGTGTGCTGCGATGCGTGGGCTGTAATCCAGCGATATTTTAATATGTACAAGTATTGTTTTTGGTGTTTGCATCATACAATTCTTGGCTTTTTAACTTTTTGCAAGACGAGTGCCTTAGATCATGTTACTCTTTGATTTGACAGTATTTTGACTCCACAGCTGCAGCTTCTGTTTGTTTGCTTGTTTTTAACAACAGTGAGAATGAAACTTTGACAGTCGCATCTATTAATTGAACAGTAAATATTTGTAAATTTAGGACAAAATTCTCGCTGTTAAATTCCAACAGCCAATAAAATACTATTTGCCACTAATGAAAAGTTTGTTATATCTCATAACTGAAATAAACTTTGAGGAACAGAACAGGAAATGACACAAAGAGGGGGTGGGGGGTGGTTGGCTGGTAAACGAGAGACAAGTGTGTCAGTGGGTCAGAGAGAGGGAGACAACGAGGAGTGAACAACTTTATTTGTTGGATTATCATTATTATTGACTTTTGGAAGTTGGAAGCTATGACCAGCGTGACACCAGGTGAATTATCAACACTGGTTCCCGTTTGACTCTTACAAAAGTGTTTTTGTTTCTTTTCTTTCATTCTTTTTTCACACTTTTCACATTTTTTAAAATACAGTTTGTCATTTTAATGTGACATAAAATTCAGTGCTTTCCATTGTTCTATTAAGTGATGATTAAATTCTCATCAGACTGCTAAAAGTACAATTAAATTACAACCTTACTTTTGTGGCCAAAGGCCTCAAGGCTCAATTGACTTTGTTCTTCAAACTTGTCAGCATATTTCAGATGCAACCTTCACGGTTAGTTTTTTTTATTGAATCAGAGCTGATTTGGCTTTGTGTTGTTGTGGAAACAAACTAATCTGAACTGATCTAAGCCCGGGCCGAGCTCATGCAGGTTAGCAGTAATGTTTGCAAAATGTCTGCAGCAATTTTTTTGATTTCTATAAATGGCCCCATTTTGCAGAATCAGAATCAGAATCTGCTTTATTGGCCAGGTGTGCTGGACATGAGGAATTTGACTCTGGTACAACGGCTCTCAATGTGCACATACATATCTCCATGCAAAGCAACAGCAAGGGGAAAGTAAACAATATACCAACATAAGGCTGTGTAATATAACAATATAAACAGGCAGTAAACAATGCAAACAGACAAAGGAATGTTCATTGGGACATGAGATAAAAATAGGATCAAAATGGAGTATTTAAAAATAAAACTAGAGACCTGTGTGGATGTGTATGATCTGTACAATGTATATTTAAAGGTGTTGCACTGAGGGTTATTGTCCAGTCATACTGTCGTTGGTCAAGTGTTCATCAGAGTGATGGCCTGGGGGAAGAAACTGTCCCTGTGCCTGGTTGTCTTGGTGCACAGTGACCTGTAAAGCCGTCCAGAGGGGAGGAGTTCAAACAGATTGTGTCCAGGTTGTGAGGGGTCTGCAGTGATCCTCTCCGCCCTCCTTTTGACCCATGAGGTGTACAGGTCCTTCATGGAGGGCAGGCTCACACCAATGACCTTTTCTGCAGTCCTGACTGTCCACTGAAGTCTGTTCCTGTCCTGTTTGGTTGCTGAGCCAAACCAGACAGTGATGGAGGTGCAGAGGACAGACTCGATGATTCCTCTGTAGAACTGTATCAGTAGCTCCTGGGGCAGGTCGAACTTCCTGAGCTGACACAGGAAGTACATCCTCTGCTGTGCCTTTTTGATGATGGTCCTGATGTTAGATGTCCACTTCAGGTCCTGGGAGATACTGGAGCCCGCGTGTCCATCTCCAGGTTGTTGGGGCTACACCACAGGACCAGCTGCTCAACCTCCCGTCTGTAGGCTGACTCGTCACCGTCTCAGATGAGACCAGTGACCGTTGTGTCATCTGCAAACTTTAGGAGCTTGACAGAGAGGTCCTTCGAGATGCAGTCGTTGGTGTAGAGTGAAAACAGCAGAGGGGAGCGCACACATCCCTGGGCAGCACCTGTGCTTATTGTCCTGGTGCTGGATGTGGTTTTCCCCAGCCTCACCTGCTAGTGATCAACTGACAGGCCTCACTTTAGAAAAATGTCCCTGAGTTTCTGAAAATGTCCCAGCTTTGCTAACACCTGTAATGTGTCCTTCTGTCCTGCAGGTGAACCAGCATGAGTCCCATTTCCTCCTTCAAAATCCTATTTCCCTCCCAGAATGAACCCCCCCAGGAGGATTCCTTGTCCATGTCTCCTTGCAGGTAAACACACCTGTTTGTTTTGGGGTCACGGTGTGAACTACGAGGAGCTTAACAAGACACGAACCCCCTGAAAACAGGATTGGCAAAATCGTGGATGGTCTCAGTCTAAAATACTGACAATGTTATTTTGCCATTTAGGCTCTTTCTGTTTTTCCATATCTTTGTCATCAAGGATCATGTGGGCTATTATTGATTATTATTGATTTTTGATTCAGCCTAAAGCTGACTCAGCACTAATTCATTTTAATAAAAACACCAGCATGCATGCAATTCTTGCCATTGTGGTGTTGCAGTAAACTTCACTTTAATGCAAAGATCACCAACACAATGTCTCTTAATCATGTCAATTGCCTTAAAACAGAGCAACAAACATTCTTCCCACTCAGTCTGCGTGTGAATCGCCATTTTCATTTAAGCTACAGATAAAATACAAATATAACTGAATTGAACTGAATACATTACATGTCGAAAAGAAAACAAGGCAGTTTTAAGTGTCAAAGTGTCTGTGGCACATGCAAGGGACTTGGTTTCCTTCTCGCACTGGTAAAACAGAAAATAAAACAGGTAATTAATGTATGAGCCATAACTGTGCACATATTCACAGGAGGGTGCATATAGTAAAACAGACTCTCCCCGCCTCTCTCCTCGCGGCTCTCTGTGCCTCCGTGGTGCTGAAATATGCATGCCATCAGCTACTTGTCATCTGATTTTCTATTCTTATTATTCCTATTCTTATCAGTAGGAATAATGGTTTAAGAAAAGCTAAATCATGTGCTTTGTTGTATCTGTCATTTAGTCTGACCACAAAAAAGTGAGAAAAAAACAGTGACCCCTCCAAAACCGTGTTATAGTTTGCACACAGTTTGTGGTTGTAGAAAAGAACTGACAGTGTGTCTGTTTGCAACAGGCTGAGCTTCAGTAGCATCTTCAGGTCCAGGGATTCGAACCACCAAGTATCGTCTTCATCTGGCGACAAACTCTTCACCTGCAACAGGAGGGACAAAACCAGAGGTATGGTATGTGTGTGTTTTTGGACTTGCTATAGAGTGAGGACAGTTTTGGAAGGTGAGGACATTTTTGCCAGTCCTCACTTTGTGAAGCACCTTTTTGAGGGTTAAGACTTGGTTTTAGGGTCCAGGTTAGGCATTTAATTCTGATGGCTAAGGTTAGGGGCGGCATAGTGGTGCCCAGGGTGGTGAGGTGATGGCGCTAACTACTGCTCCACCTTATTATTATAGAGAAAGACTGAACAAATCCCCATCGAGCAAACACTTGGTGACCGTGGGAGCTGGTTTAAATATTGACTTATATTATATTGATGGAAGACAGGTGCATGTAGCTGGAGCTGAGGATGATAAACGTAGCACAGCTGGATAGGGAAGTGGAAGTATACCAAAATAAGAGCAAGTAAGTTAAATAATTTTAAAAAAATCTATTTTGCATGTCGTCACTCTCCTTCTTAACCCACTCTGGGTTAGAACAAAATCAGATCAAATCTTGTTTAGAATAAAACCTGATTTTTCTACTACTTGCTATTTTAATAAATGGTCTTATATTTGTATAGCGCCTTTCTATGCTTTACAGCACACTTAAAGTGCTTTCACACTATTTGGCCATTCACACTCCCAAACACCGGTATCATCATCGGGAGCAACTGGGGGTTCAATGTCTTGCTCAAGGACACTTCAACATGTTGATTATACAAGCCGGGAATCGAACCGCTAATCCTCCGGTTATGAAACAACCCGCTCTACCTCCTGAGCCACAGCCGCCCCAAGGAAAGTCTCCACTTCCGTTTGGACCGACCATATTAGGTGCACTTAAGTGGGGTTTTAAAATGCTTTTGTTGTGAAAACCCCGAACCAGAAGTGCAGCATGTTAGCAGTTAGCTTGTCAGCTCCTAAGGCTCTGGTTGTTGTAACCTGAAACCGAGGAGCAGGCGGCGGACTGTTTCACCGTTAGAGCGGTGACCTTCCAGCCGGGGGGGGACAGAGATGTAGCCGGTGAGAATTTGATCCACCCACAGGGAGAAAAGCGACGCGGAGCGGCGGGGAAAAGGGAGTTATAAGAAAGTGTTTGATGAACGGCGCCTGTCAAGTAGGTGCTAGCTAGCGACACATCATTTTCACTTCAAAAATCAGTGTTTTTAACTAAAATCGCCCCAAGTTTAACACAATGAATGATGTCACTTGGTCGTTTTAGTGATGGCTAGTAAATCTAATGATCGGATGTGGTCATGCCACCATATCAATAAATAAGACGGAGACGTGATTGGCGGTCAAAATGACTGGACGCGCCCCCAAACCTGCACTCAAACGGGCCAACGTGAAAGGCCTGAGATGCCCTGAACGCGTGCGGCGGGCGGCTGCGGCGCGGGGCAGTCGCCCCAACAATCCCACTAAAGACATGTCATTCGACGGCCAGACCTTTCCGTGCACTTGTTCCTTAGAATATTGCAGCGCCCATTGTGCTGGTTTTCTGATTGCTGTCGTTGTTTGGCTTGGATTTGTGCATTTCAGCTTTGAACAAGACGGATGAAACAAAAAGGACTTCAGATGCTGAATACAATCCGTGGATCGTTCGTTATATCATATTTCTGTTTCAAAACATAATTGAAAAAACAGAAAGCCGTCGTTTTTTGTTTTAAAACCAGAAAAAAAACCAACATAGCTTAATTTTACCGTTTTAAAACCAAAACAGGAAAACATAAGATCTAGTTTTTTGTTTTGTTTGTGTGGTATTACAGTAAATCCAAGGAATGCCTGGAAATGAGGAGGCCAGGTGCCCGCAGAAGAAGTAGGTCATTTGTTTTCCAGGTGCCAAGACCACAGAGAAGAAGAAGAAGTTGCCCTTTTATACCTTAACAACTTATAGCCCCACAGTTATGGCCGCACTTACCCAAAACCCTACAGATGTGCTCCTGTGTGTTCCTTTGTCCTCTTTGATTGTGTGAAGGAAGGGCCGAGGAGAGGAGTCTTTGGCCCATTCTAAATGTGTAATAATAATCAATAAACAAAGCAGAAAGTGTACATATAGTACATGCACCCACACAGTTCCTCTTGCAGTAAGGTTCGGCTTTTTTCATGCCCTTCAGTTTAGGCAATATAGGTAAGTTAGTCCTGGTTCTCCCCCATTGAACATTTTCTTATATCTTTACATGATGTTTTTTTTCTGCTGTACACCCAGTTTGACACATGCACACAGGGCAACCCAAACCACAAAACTTCATGCTGCAACAGTTGTATAAAAATACACAGTATGCCTGCTTTCATTGACTTCAGCTGGATGTCTGTTTTCTGTCCCAGTTTTCACTGGTGTGCCACATGACCATATTTGAACCAAACAGTGTCAGTAACAAACTACAAATCAAGTTTTTATTACACATCTTGCTGTTGATCCAGCATTTAACCAATGAGCTATTAGATCAGGTGAGAGCCAGACATTTCCCATCATGCCCCGAGCACTTGCAGTTGATAGAAAGTAACTGCAGTGCCTGGCTCCAAAAGCTGCAGCTGCCTTGATTTCATGACAATCTCATTACCTATGAGCAAGTCGTGATCAAGTCGGACAGAAAACTAAACAGCAATCCATGTGCGCTGATCACCGGTGATTGATTTTGATCAGATTTGGCTCATCTTAAACAAGCCTAATGTCAGACACCTTTAAATTGATAAATGTTTTGTCCTCTGTTTACTTTATATGCTAGAAGGGAAGGCTGCTTATATTTAATAAAATGTGTTAATTACACAGTAGATTTTATTCAGGTTCTGTAAGTGCTTAAAATGTTGATTCTCAGGGTTCCATGTATTTTGGCTATCTAGCATACTTTTTTTTTTTTTACAAAACAAAGAGTTTTGTATTTTAGGCTGGAGAATTAATGGAGTTTGGTGGAAAATTTCTGTAGTATTTTTTCAAACCGCTGCAGTTGTTGGGGACTACTTTTAGAACTGGATGAACTCACATTTGGCTCTCTAGCAAGTATTCGTGTACATTGGACTGCTAGCTTTTTATTTCCCATGCTACACTTTCACTTTTTGCTGTAGTTTCTATCCTCTTCTAATAGTTTACTGTGCTAGGGTCTCATTTCTTGTGCTTGCTTCTCATGTTAGCTACTTGTTTCTCACGTAAACATCTCACTCTTGCATTAGCTTCTTGTGTCTTATGCTTTAATCTGACTTCTCATGCTAGCTTCTCATTCCCCGTGCTAGAGTCTTGCTTTGCTGGCTTTTCTTTTCCAGTACAAGTTTCTGACTTCTTGTGCTAACTTCTGATGATAGGTTCTAGTTTCCTGTTGTTAGAAATTAACCCAATTCTTCTGTTGGAAGCACGAGAAGTGAAGACAGGAGAGGACTGCTTAAACTCAACAGAAAGTTTACTGAAAGTCTGATCACAGGAAAGTCATTCTCAGGGTTCCATGTATTTTGGCTATCTAGCATACTTTTTTTTTTTTTACAAAACAAAGAGTTTTGTATTTTAGGCTGGAGAATTAATGGAGTTTGGTGGAAAATTTCTGAAACATGATGGTTTTTATTCATTTTAATTTCTGTAAATTGATGCATTGGGTGATGGCTTCCACATGTCCACATACTTTTGGCGCCTAGTGCAGGTACCGGAGTCCTGTAGTAGTAGGAGAGTGTAAAACATGTAAATGTGTAAAACTGATTGCACTTGACAAAAAATGAATGGTGTTGATGGAAACAGATGATCAATTCCAGGGAACCTTCACTGAAACTTTAATCTACTGTCAAAATTTCAGTGATTTTTGAACCAAAGATTTTAGAACTGTCCATCAAGGATTTTAATTGAATAAATGTTGTTGTTGTGTTATGTTTTTGCAGGTGGAGGTCGCAGACGGCATGTTGGAACAGCCAGAAACAGATGATGCTGGTAAGACCCTACAAACAATTTTTTTTTTTTTTTTTTTTTTTTTTACAAAACAAAGAGTTTTGTATTTTAGGCTGGAGAATTAATGGAGTTTGGTGGAAAATTTCTGTAGTATTTTTTCAAACCGCTGCAGTTGTTGGGGACTACTTTTAGAACTGGATGAACTCACATTTGGCTCTCTAGCAAGTATTCGTGTACATTGGACTGCTAGCTTTTTATTTCCCATGCTACACTTTCACTTTTTGCTGTAGTTTCTATCCTCTTCTAATAGTTTACTGTGCTAGGGTCTCATTTCTTGTGCTTGCTTCTCATGTTAGCTACTTGTTTCTCACGTAAACATCTCACTCTTGCATTAGCTTCTTGTGTCTTATGCTTTAATCTGACTTCTCATGCTAGCTTCTCATTCCCCGTGCTAGAGTCTTGCTTTGCTGGCTTTTCTTTTCCAGTACAAGTTTCTGACTTCTTGTGCTAACTTCTGATGATAGGTTCTAGTTTCCTGTTGTTAGAAATTAACCCAATTCTTCTGTTGGAAGCACGAGAAGTGAAGACAGGAGAGGACTGCTTAAACTCAACAGAAAGTTTACTGAAAGTCTGATCACAGGAAAGTCATTACAGCGCTGGGATCAGAGAGACAGAGCTCCCGCAGGAGTTCCATCCTCTCAATCCTGAATCATGTTTTTCAGTGCATTTTATCTTCTTGGGCTGCTCTGCCCTGGACAGAGGTACAACATTCAACAGCTTTCTGATCCTATTGTCCATTTGGTGTGAACCAGAGCTCCCCCTTGTTAGAATATGGTAAAGTCTAGGTGTGTGTGTGTGTGTGTGTGTGTGATGCTAATAAGTATGTTGAACTGGCCAGGTGGTCATCTCAGGTTGTAGCCCCTGGCCTCTGCAGGACATCCCAAGACAAAGCAGGACTGGGGATATGCTAAGTGGGTCGAGTGTGAGTGTAAAACAGGTCTCTGTTTAAATGTAAATAGGCTGTCTGGTCAGAAAGAGATGCAAACATCCTGCCTCAACAGAAGTTACAGTATTCAAAGTAAGCAGATTCTACTTGATTCTCATCAATACAATTGTAAGATATATAAGCAAGGAAAATAAATGTATTAAGAATAACCAAAGCTCAGTAGTTCTGGACAATCATCAATACAGCTGTAATATGTATAAACAAGGAAAATAACATTATGAAAGGTAACTAAAGGGAACTAAAGGTATGAGAAGTAACTAAAGCATATAAAGTAACTAGAGTCTATAAGACTCAAATCTTACACTGACGACCCAGCTAACATTGACCCCTTCATGCTGCGTTTGACAACCTCATCAGGAAGTGGTCAGTATTTGGTGGAAGTTGCCAGCATTGGCTTTTTTGTGTGTGTGGCTCTGATTTCACAGGAAGTGATGTCACTGTCTAGTGGGCAGTTCTTTAACTGTAATGCAGGAGAAGTATAAAGTAGCAAGAAAAGAAAGAAACCTCAAGTACCACAAAATTGAACCAAAGTGCAGTATTAAAACACACATTCCATCACTGCTAACATCTGACAGAAACACCAGATGAAAATCTGACTTTTAACAAACTGGCTACAGCAATAAGCTTAGCATTGTACTAACAAACCACGAGCTCCATCTTCTTTGCCATTTTCTTTTTATGTGTGCACAGTGTCTGAGGAGTCGGAGCACGATATCTACACTCGCTTCATGAAGTGTCATAAGTGTTATGACATCGTCCCGACCAGCTCCAAACTGGTGGTGTTTGACACTGCACTGCAGGTGAATACGCTACATCCTCCAAATTGATCATACTTCACCTTTTTCCTATTGTTGGTGGTGTTGTTTGTGTTGCAGGTGAAGAAGGCATTTTTTGCTCTGGTGGCCAATGGCGTACGAGCTGCTCCGCTCTGGGAGAGCAAGACCCAGAGCTTTGTAGGTATGACAGACTCTTCTCCTCAGAGACACCACTAGTTGGCGCTAGCACTAACACTTTGTTGTTGCAACTCTGCATTTAACTTGTAGATTTAAAGCTTAATGTATGTACTGACAGCTGTCACTAAATTACTTTAGTTCTGAAGTATATCTTAACAGTTGGATCATTTTAAGGAAAGTTCTGCACTGTTCAGATTACTGCCTCAGTACATGCATACAGTGAGTTACGTGATGAGCGCCAATTTGTAGAGCATATATGTTTACATTTTGGGGAAATTAAGGATGCCAGATTAGCTATGAACAGTTCCTTTTATTGTGTCCTAAATCAAATCAAATGTATTTATATAGCACTTTAAAAACAACATCCAGTTGACCACAGTACTTTACATGGCAGAATAAAACCACAATAAACAACTAAAACAATAAATAAGATCAGTATGTCGTGGCTAGAAGGTGATACAGACTAAATTAATTCAGACAAATCATCCCAATTTAAGTAATCATTTAATATTACAATTATTCTGAACAGAGCAGTAGTTAAACAGGTAATCTGGTAGTTAGGAAACAGAGACCAGAATCATTCCTCCTGCAATGGAATAGATAAAGTATTAAACAAGGAGAATGTCAGAGCGCCAGTCAGTCCAGAGTCAGTCAGTCAGTCAGAGCCCATCTTGGTCGGGGGTCCAGTCAGTCAGTCATTGTTCGTTCCCCCGACCTCCCAGCTGGGTCTACGGTACACTTTTCACGGTAACATTCTCATCCTCTTTTCTTCTTCTCTAACCCAGCTATCCTAGCCTTTTATCTGCTCGCAGTTATCAAATCAAATCAAATCAAATTTTATTTGTATAGCGCCAAATCACAACAAAAGTCATCTCAGGACACTTTACAAAGTAAGGTCTAGACCTTACTGTCACTATTATTACATAGGGAAAACCCAACAAATCCCCCTTGAGCAAGCACTTGGCGACAGTGGGGAGGAAAAACTCCCTTTAACGGAAGAAACCTCCGACAGACCCCGGCTCTTGGTGGGCGGCCTTCTGCCTCGACCGGTTGGGGTGAGTGGATAGAGGAGAGACAAAAGAAGAAAAGCAACAAGACACAACAATCAAACACTGATCAGGTCGATGTGGCTGGTGACTGCTCGTCAGAGACATAGAGCTCCAGGGCCAGGGCAACCTGCAGAAAGGTACAGGGAGAGAGAGAGGACACACTACGGGAGAGAGGAGACACAAAGTTAGTAATGTGTAATGGTGGCATATAGAAGCATAGGGAGG